>NC_133654.1:224822393-224917393 GCF_009905375.1 Apium graveolens
ATTCTCCAATCCAACAATATTTTTCCATATTTATTCAAGTACTAGGGCAAATTAGTAATTTCGAATTAAATGTTTCCCCAAAAAAGGAAAAAATGTTAAAAATACCCACTTTTTTATCAAACAAAACAAGTTTACCATTTATCCGCTCAGATGGCTGAAAATAACCTTTATGTTACCCAAGGCTCATATGCGTACTTGCAACACATCAGGCTCGATGTATCAATCTTCTCCCTACTCCCTCTGCCATCAACCCACCTTTCTTCTTCTCCGATTCATTATCAGCGACATCCATCATCATCAAATTCTCACCCTTCTGTTTTATATACCCATAAAAATATAAATATACACATAATGGAGATCCAATTGGTAAAAAGATAACTTAAAGGAGATGTGATGCTTAAACCAAAGAAAAGCCTGGACGAGAGTTGTATATGTGTATATGTGATGCAGTTGTATGTATAGTTGAAGTTAATAGTAACACGCATATGTCAATAGTGTATATACATAATACGCATCTTGGATTTGGATATTTCATAGAATATTTAACTTTGTTACCCAGCCCCTAATTGCGTAATTTATTATTAATATAAATTAATAAGGTAATACCCCAACCATGCATGCGTACTAGCTCATTTTTTACATAATACCCCATCTACTAATGCGTATTAGTATACCCCAACATATAATGCGTATTCCATTCGGTATTTTTCGCCAGCCATCCTGAAAATTGTTATTCTCAGCATTTCAGTCTAAAAAATGGGTATTCTGCCACTTCACCCTTAAAAAAACAATGTTGCAGTATTATATATATAATAGATTTGTATCAAAGGCAAAAGCAACGTTCTGAGATTAAATTGAATAAGTAATAGACTCTTGCTGCTTGACCCACTTTGAGTATCTAAATAAAATGAAAGTGGTATATTCATAGAAGTCAGAAATTTAGGATAGCTATGAAGTTCTGATATTTACCACCTACTTAATTTCCGTTACCCTTTATTTGTAAAATGTATATTAAAGACTACTTATTTTGAGGATGTCTGACCTGTGAATTTTATGGCAATTTTTCGGAAGCTTCATGTGTTTGTTTTGTAAAAGAACAAGGATTCTTCTATTACATGCTTTATAATAGTATAAAATAATGTTGTCCTGGTAAATCCTGAGAGAAGAAAACAAAGAAAAGACTTGAATGTAAGACACAGTATTAGCGGAGTTACATTTTTGAAACCAACTTGGGATTGAGGAACAAAGGCATGGCGGAAATTTTTTCACCGTATCAAAATGATAAGATAATTAGTGATCTAAATCTTCTAGTGAAAATAAATTTTGATATTTGTATTGTAGTCATACATTTATTTCGTGGCCAAACCTACGATTCCTGAGTCGTGATATATGAATTTCATATGTATGTTACTTTTTTGTACAAATTATTCAAGCTCATGTAAGTTTGCTTCTGATGTTCTTGAAATTATTCATTTGCATACAACATGCTACTCCTGGATATATAATCTAATATTCTATTTTTAGGGGGTATATTGCTTCTATGATCTGAGTAAGTAACATGGCTAACCTGTATGAATTGAATTTTTTTTCATATAATATAGGTATATAAGATTAACCTAAGTCTAAAAATAATTATAATAAATTTAAAATTTCTTTTATAATCATAAGATCAACTGATATACAAGTAAAAAAAAAAGTTCTATAAAGTATCGAATAGATGGTTTATGTTCTAGCATAACACATTTGCACAACAATATATTCTTTTTTCTTGAGAACTGCTAAAGTATCCAAAGATATTTTCAAAAACATTTTCGAATGATGACACATCATTATACTATGTTCATTCTCGAAATTGAGCCTAATAAAAATAAATAATACATTATTTAAGAATATAGTTTTATACACACAAGATGCTTTATATATTATTATATATTTATAAATTATTTATTTTATGTGTCAAATTTATTTTACATGTCAACTCACCAGGACTTATTTTATTATTGTTAACCTTATACTAGTTGTTTTTGCATTTTTTGCATAAAATTTATTGTTTTTCTAAATTTTAAAATTTTATATTTCGTATATGTTTTTCACTCTAACTTTATTATAATATATCTTAAAATCTTACTCACAATTTTTCTAATAAAATATACAATTTTATATTTTTTATAATTTCTATTTAGTCTACTTAATTTTTTTTAATTATTAATAACAATTTTGAAATGACAGATATGCCCCGACGATCAAACCACTTTAAACTATTTTACAGAAATTATATAGAGGTGAGTGTTGTAAAAATTGGAAATGGGTTCACATCAGTTTTGTTCCGAAAAAACTAGTTGGGAGAGTACTTGAAATGAGTATTGGGATTACTATTTAGGTATCATATTTTATTAATTTTATCTCTCATATGTTCAATTAGTTTTATTTTTTTTACAAGAAATTCATTTTCTTCTAGTTTTTGTTTATGTGTCTTAAAACTTATATATTTTTGGGTTTTTTTATACATATATATGTTGTATATATATATTTCACAAATAATGTAGAGATAAATTTTATTTACAAATATACCTTCGTTCTCTCTCCATTTTCAAAAATGCATTATTTCTATTTGAGCCCAATTGAAGCCCATTCCCTCTGCACTCCCACTACACTCCCGTGCTCCGATCTCAGCGGCTGTTCTTCCTCACTACCGCACTCGGTCATCATCAACTAACGCTCCGTCATCATCAACTAGCATCTAAACGCTTTAACAAGGTATAATCTTGGTTTTTAAAATTTCAATTCTAGTTGCATTTAGTTAATTCGATTTTGTAGATTTGATTTGATTTGATTTGATTTGTAGATTCAAGTTATGTATTGCTTATGATTTCAGATTCCAGTATGATTTTCAGTTTTGAGATTACAATAGTTTTGTAGATGTTGTTGATTTCATAAGTTTGGGTTGCATATATGTTTATTCGAATGTTACTCTGAGTTGCAATTGAAGTTTATTCTGATTAGATTCATCATTGTTGTATTTAGTTGTTATTGAATTTTATTGTCCATTGTTGTATTTAGTTGCTTGTTGCAAATCGGTTGATTACAGTTGCAATTGAGGTTTCTAAAGTTGATTTAGTTGCTTTTGCACTCATTGAAGTTGCAACCAGGATTTAGAAATATTTTTGGAGGCTTTTAGAAGGATCATTGTTAAAATTGATTAGGTTGATCAGAAGGTTGGATATTAGGATATTAAGTTACATATAGTGTTGCTAATGTTTAATCAATATTATAATTCTTTATGCACACAGGAGACCATTATGAAATACATTGTTTGTTGTATATTGTTAAATTTGGTTGATTGTAGTTGTAATTGGCTATTGATTTTTGGTATTATTTTCTGAAGTATAAATGGAAAATATCGCAGTCATAATACAACACGGTGGCCAATGGAATGAAAATCAGAACTACATCAACTTTAAGGTCCGCGGATTGTTGATTCCAAGCAACTACAGTTATAATAACTTGGTAGGACTTATTCTTAATGAACTGATGTT
This sequence comes from Apium graveolens, assembly GCF_009905375.1. Classification (NCBI taxonomy): domain Eukaryota; kingdom Viridiplantae; phylum Streptophyta; class Magnoliopsida; order Apiales; family Apiaceae; genus Apium; species Apium graveolens. The sequence continues at coordinate 224,825,930 of NC_133654.1, forward strand.
GTCTCCAGAATCACCTACAACAAAAATCGAGTATCAAGTTAGAGATAATTATCCTCCATTTGATATTGCTAATGATTGTCAACTTATGTTTTATATTGAGTTGAAGAAAAGAGAACCAGACTTTACAAGATATCCTCTGTGTTTGACAATCGGAGAAAGTAATGCCCAAGACACTATTACATCACCCAGGAGTGGAACAACAAGTGATTATGTGTGTATTGAAGCCGTGCAACCTGAAGTTGCAACATTAAATTCACTTACTGAAATGGATGGCGAAATGATTACAGATTATATTGACTATACAAAACTCATATCTGGTCAACTTGTGGATATCTCAAATGAGTTTGAAAATATTGGAGATGCAACTCACATTGAGAAGAAGTTTATCATTAGCAACAAGCAACATGAACATATTGAATTGGATCAAATATACAAAGACAGAGAAACACTGAAGATAGTTATGAGTCATTATGTCATTCGCAACAATTTTCAGTTTCATGTAAAAAAGTCTTGCTAGAAGGAGTATTTGGTTGCTTGCCTCGACAAAAACTGCAGCTGGATGATGCGAGCATCACGAAATGGACAAACAAGTCAGTGCATAATACGAAAGTTGGTTGACACTCACACCTGTGATCTGGAGTTGAGATTTAAAGATCAAAGGCAAGCCACTGCAACCGTCATTGCAGACATCATAAAAAACAAATACACCAATATCAAAACAAAATACACAGTTGCGGATATAATAAGAGACATGAATCATGATTATAAAGTGCAAGTGAAGTACGGAAAAGCTTGGAGATCCAAGGAAAAAGCGTAAGAAATTACTAGAGGCAATGCAACCGAATCTTATGCTCAACTAGTGTCTTATTTATATATGTTGCATCAAACAAATCCAGGGGATCAAATGTTAGTTTTAAAGTGGGAGACGATGGGTGTTTCTTATACGTCTTTGTTGCATTGAATGCTTCAATGAAAGGATGGCCTCATTGCATACCGGTTGTCATTGTTGATGGTACCTTTCTAAAATTAGCTCATAGCGGTACATTATTGGTGGCAGCAACTCAGGACGCAGGGGGTAAGATCTTTCCATTGGCATTCGTTGTAGTCAATTCAGAAAATGATGATTCTTGGGACTGGTTTTTTGACAAGTTCAGACATGCTTATGGATTGAGAGGAGACATGACTATAATATCTGATCGTCATGAGAACATAATAAAAGTTGTCAGCAAAGTGTATCCGAAGATACCACATGGATTTTGCATCTTTCATCTCCTGAGCAACATTAAAAGTAAGTTCAAGAAGAACTTAAAAAATGTTAACGAGTCTTTCTTCTCAGCGGCAAATACATACACTATTAAAAAGTTTGAGTATCACATGAGAGAACTTGATAAGGTTGACAGCAGAATAAGAACATTTTTGGAAGAAGTTGGGCATGACAAATGGGCAAGAGTTCATTCACCAAATAACAGGTACTCAAACTTAACATCCAACATTGCTGAATCTTTAAATTCTGTAATCATAGCAATTCGAGAACTCCCAATTTGTACTATGCTAGAGAGTTTGCGTGCTTTGATCAAAAAGTGAGTTAGAGCAATAGAAATATAGCAAATGCAACCTTGACAAGACTGACCAATAAGTTTGAAGATATATTGAAAGATAATTACCTATACTCCATTAATTTGATGGTAAGATTTTAAATTTTAGAGTTTTTTTAATATATTGAGTATTGAGAAGCAGTGACTTATCTATTCATATGTGTACAGGTGCATCCGACAAATGATGTTTTGTTTGAAGTTCACAATGATGATAGAAAAGCTATAGTTGATATTGGTTTGAGAACCTGCAAATGCAATAGATTTCAACTGGACCAACTTCCTTGTGCTCATGCAATTGCTGTTTTACAAAAGGCTAATCATGATCCATATGATTATTGTTCACCATATTTTACAAAGGAAGTAATGATTCATGCATATGAAGAGACAGTGTTCCCTGTTAGTCACGAAGACACGTGGGAAGTACCCAAAAATATCAAGTCAATGGCACTATATCCTCTACAAGGACGAGTAAGAGTGGGCAAACCAAAAAAAAGAAGATACAAAGCTTCTTGGGAGATGAATGCAAAATAGCATGAACAAGTCAAATGCGGGAGTTGCAATCAATACTGACATAATAGGAGAACTTGTCGAAGTCCTCCACTCAGACTTGCTTGAATTAGTTACTTTATATGATTACATTGATTGTTTTTCTCAAGCAAAGACATAATTGTCGTTTTATAGTACACATAATAGAACTACTAGTTTTTTATATTTGACTTTGAGGTTAAGGTATCAAGTGACTTTTAGTTGCATTTGAAGTTGATTTTTGTTGCATATTAGCATTATAATGTCTGTTAAACATTAACAACAGTGAATGCTACACTATATGCAAATATCACCTAATTTGCAACCTTGTGATAAACTTTACTCTATTTCTAAAATTTAAAGTATAGCTTCATTAAGAGCCCCTGCGGGGCCACCTATCCAAATGAATTCAATCTTATCATGCTAGTGCATGATAATCCTTGTAAGAATGTATAAATCTACAATGCAACAACACATGCACCATTATATACAACTAAATACCCACTTATAGTCGTAAATTGTTGAAGTTGCTACTATGCAACTTCATAATCCAATATCCAACATCATATGCAATTTAGTAAATAAATATTCAACTTCAGCAACTTTGTCAATTTATGATTTTAATATGAAACTTAGTTCCTGATATGCAACTAACAACCGAATACAAATAAAATAATTCGTAAATGAACACACATAAGTTTTCAAACCATATCATTTACATAATTCTTAATTCCATCATATCAAATCATGTTACATCCCTAACCACCATTACACAGTTCCTTTCAAGTACTTAGTGGCGCAAAACAAAATTAACACAAGCAATTTATTTTATAGATCTCGTCTTTCTCTTCTTCGTTGGAGTCTTTATCGCCTTCTCATCTCCTTTTGTATCCTCTCCCTTGCTCTCGTAACCATATATCTACTTAGCCATGCCATATGAGTAAAATAAGAAAGCAAGTCTGCTTCTATGAGCGCCAATATCCAAGTTTGCTTGGGGAATTTCCTTCTTATCAGCAAGATACTCAGCAAACGAAACCATGTATATACCACTATCACTGCAGCAAACATAACATAATATAATTATACAAGTTCTACAAAATTTAACAAACTTAAAAAGTCACGCGACTTACATAGATGATGACTTAACGCAATTATGATTCAATACCAGTCCAAGAGGATCAGCATCTGACTTGTTCAAATAAGCCTTGGATGAGAAGTCAATATCATCACGTTCGTAGAAGCCAGTAATCCTCATATAGTAAGGCAGTAACTTGCAAAATGGAAGCAAATTTTTTATAAGAATCTCCCTCACGCCATCACATTTTAAGGTGTTATACACATAAACTTCCCTATTTTTAAAACTAAGTCTTCCAAGAAGCCAATGTTTTTGCTCTTGAATGAATACAGAAAACAGGACATCAGCAACCAAAGCCCAATGAGTATTGTAACGAATGCCATCGCCCATCATAACTCTAGAAATCTCTTGCTTGATATTAATTGTAAAACTGTTCTTCTTGACACATGCAACATACATGGTAGAAACTCTATTATGAAAGGTGGAATCCGTTGAAAGAAGTTCAAAATTTTCCTTAACATTCTTCCTTAAATGGTAAAAGAACACATCAACATGCTGCACAAAAGAATAAAAGGACATTTTATCAATATATACAGGAATATTGTAGTACAATTTGAGCAATGCACCTCATATTCAACAATCATTAGAACTTACAGAGTTCGTGAGACCTTTGCTATCGTACTCCCAAATATAAAACCAAGTTTTTTGGGATACCAAATCAACCCCTAAATTCAGAGTCGGGTTAATCTTGTTGTCTTGTTTTGAATAGAATGTTGTTGCACTACAAAAATATAAAAGATACAAACATTAAAATCAACCTAAAACTCAATATACATATACAGAAACAACTATAAAAGCCTTACTTTTCTTTGTAATCATGCCATGATCCAACCATTCCATGAACTCTCCAGTAATATTAAAGTCTGGCAATTCTCCAATCTTACCATCCAATGCAGAAAATCCTTTAATAGTCTCGAACACTTCTTGAATACATAAGGAGTCAATACTTTTCCCCGATGTCGAACCAAAATGTTGCAAAAAAGGAGACTGCAAATATGAATGGAGCTTAACCATCCGTTTAGGATTAGCAGGAGTTGGCTAAATAGGTTCAGTAGAAGTTCCCTGTAAATAAATAAATAAAATTTACTAATTTCACAGGATTATACATAAAATAGAAATATTTACATCGGACAAATTTATTAACATTTACCAATATGAGATTCCCTATTTTGCTGGCACTTTGCACAGCCAACTGCAAATCAGCCAATTCTTTGTCAGAGAGGTTACCAAAAAAATCATCATCAGCTCCGTCAACTCGTGTATCTTTTGAATCTCCTATTGCAACATTTTTATCCTTCTCTGCAGTCTTTACAGGGTCCCCTGCAACTTCTCCAGTAGCTGTTGCAACCTCTGTGTCAACTGTAGCAACCTTAGCTGCAACCTCTGCAACCTTAACTAAGGCATCTTCATTTGCAGCAACCTCTCTTGCAACCACATTTTGGGGCCAAGGGTCCCATCCTCTTGTATCCTGCATGACATAATGTATAACATAATCATGCACGCATATAATATCACAATAATTCAATAGGAAGAAAAAAAAAGATGTTACAACCTAATCTGCAACCTCTGTGTCAAATGTAGTAACCTGTACTGCAACCTCTGCAAAATCTTAACTGAGGCATCTTCATTTGCAGCAACCTCTCTTGCAACCATATTTTGGGGCCAAGGGTCCCATCCTCTTATATCCTGTATGACATAATGTATTCCAAATTAGTAGAGTTTTTGAATCAAAAAGGTATTCCAAATTAATATAAAGGATCAACTATATTGATTTAAAAAAGGCAACTGAAACTAAAAAACAAGATACGTACTTCTTTCATGATAGTTTCTTGCAAGTTTGAGAAGACCGATTCAAAATATGAACGCATCTCGGTCATAGTTGTCTTCAAAGAATTAACCTCAATAGTAAGATTATTCTGACGAGTTTCAAATGTGCAAAGTTTCCTCTGCATTTCAACGAGAGACATGTTATCTTCATGAGCATTTGTATGTGAAGAAGACAGCCTCAAAAGCGGGGTTGGGGGTTGACAAAGTCATCATTGCTGTTGTCATTCTCCTAAACACTCCTCTAATTGGAAGTTGGAAACAATTCCTCCAACTTAAGTTCCTTAATCTCACTTGTAGTAACAGTTAGGTTGCTCAATTCCAGCTGCACAAATAATAACAAATGAATAAAACATTACTATATAATTAAAACGAGAGCAAGATAAATTTAGTAGTTATACCTCTTTTGCGCTCAATGACAGTGTAGTATACACATCCTCAAACTTCGCATTACCATCATTTGACCAGCTAAGCATACGTGGAATACATCCACTATTTGCATCACAGTACTTTCCATTCAAATATGGACAACACTCGTAGAACCACAGTTGAAAAGCATAGGGAAAACCATTCAAACGATAATAGTTGTCTTTGGAACATGTTCTTACATTACATTTCAGTGACTCTAAGGTTGTCTTAGAAATTTTCCTACCCCATGGAAACGGATCAAAATCTCCATTATCCAGCATATCAAGGTCACCCTTAGGAATCACAGAATCACTACTGGAGCTAAGAAGAAAATGGTGAAGTAAATACAATTTTGCAAACTTAATACCTCATCAGTTTTCCATTCTTTTTGAAAAAAGGACTGTTTGACACGAATCTTGGTTATACTATTAGCACTATGATAATATTCCTTGACAAATTGATTCTCAAACCTAAAAAAACTTTTCTTATCTAAAGCACCGACGCAACCCAAACCAGTGATAAGCGTAAATTCACGTATGCCAAAACGAAGCTTTGTCCCAGCAATACCAATCCAAATTTCAAGAGGGTTTGGTTGTTTCAACTGTCTAAGCAAGAGGTTATGGATAAGTTGGTATTAGATTTTAAAAGATCTTAAATGGATAAAATGGCCAAAACAGGAAGCACGAAGATCGTCAAGCTGCTTTACAGATAATATTTGCAGTAAATCACTAATTAGATCATACTTATTATTGGTGTTAATTTTTGTTGTCCCATGCTCTTTAACAGGAATAACATACTACATCCCCTGTAAAATATAAAATAATGAATACAAATATATAATCAACATCATACTAGTATGCAAAAAAATACAGTACCTTAGGAGGTGGAATCATGTTATCTTGAATTATAAAGTTTGTCTTCTTCCCTTTCCCTTTTAACTTCGACTTTTTCATTACAACTTCCTTTGGGCTCATCTTAGATTTCCCCTTTGAAGCAGAAGCACCCTCCGAATGAGACCTAGACACCGAAGAGAACCTCGTATGCACCATTATAAACCTACAATGCCACAACACATGCAACATAGTACTATCATTTGCAACATTACATGCAACTTAGTACCCACTTATAGTCGTAAATGTAACTTAAAAGATGCAAAATCTCAACAATTTTCAACATATATAAAGCTCAACAATTACAATATACTTAAAGCATAAATTGTATTGATTCTTTTTGCACAACTTGTACAATATGTCTTTCATATCTAACATAAAAATATCGAGCTGCCCTAATTACATTGTTAATTGAAATAACTCCTATTTGATCTAGATGATCCATTACATGAAACCTAAATCTAGATCTAAATCCCTCAACCGAAGGTGTCAAAGTCGTCCAGAAGGTGAAATTGATCCAGCATTTATGGAGTCTTAGAGCTCTTCGCAGGCTATTGTTAAAACGAATCTGGATTTCTATAATATCCAGATTCATGTTAAATGGCCTTTGTAGATGCCTTACTACCCTGAAATATAGAGGGTTTGCAACATCCCAAATAAATATCCCTGTAATGCACTGAGAAACAGTCAATTCTTCTAGGGTTCTTTCATCCATTTTTTCAATGTGCCCTGCAATGTATCACAACTTTTATACACCAACTGACTATAGATCCTAAACATGTCATTCACATATTTTAAAATGGTCTCGTGTGTGCATAAATTACTTATGACAAACAGTTGTTTGAGTTACATTATATGTGTCTTAAATATTATCAACATTATATGGAACTTAACATTCTAATATGCAACCTTATGATCAAGTTAATCCATTTTAACAATAATCCTTCTAAAATCCTCCCAAAATATTTCTAAATCCTGATTGCAACTTCAATGAGTGCCCCTGCGGGGCCACTTAACCAAAAGCAATTAAATCCTAAATATGTAGCCTCAACACTAGAAATATTAACTTAAAAATGATATATAAACATATCTGTTACTTAATGTACTACCCATTCTACAGTTCCAAATCAACAAAACCTAACAAGCAAAATCAGAAATTAAGGTATACACATGCAACTTCATTTAAACCTAAGAAGCTATAAAGCAACATATTATCCGAAATTAAGGTATTTAGGGTTTCAAAAACAAAAATCGAACAAATCAGAGGTATTTAGGGATTCATAACACTTTACCTGATTAACCAGCAAAACAGAGTAGGAGTGAGAATGAGAGAGCTTCGCAAGAGAGAGAGAGTTTCGCTGATGAGAGCTTCGCTGATGAGAGCTTCGCCGATGAGAGGTTTGGTTGTAAGCAATAAAACAATGAGTCTGAGCACCTCAACCCCCAATCACTACTCTAAACTCCAGTACTCTAACTCCACTACCGTATTTTTGAAAAATGAAACCTAGTGGACCGTAGGTACTCAATAAAAGCTTGTGCGTGTAAGAAAAGTAGTAAAGGTAAAAAGGCACATTAACTGGGGTAGTAAAAATAGAAATAAGAATAAAAAAGTAGTATATAGAACAAATTCCCCTATATTTTTTTGTTAGATAATATATAGTTATACAGAGTACTAACAAAAAATAAATTTATTTAGTTATACTAATAACTTATATCATATTGGAAATAATAATGTTTAAGTAGATGTTACTTCTTTGATAATATCTCTTCTATATATTAAAAGAGCACTAGGGTCAAATTGAATCATTTTAATGGATGTGAAATTACAATTTTACCCTTTTATGTTAAAAAAATATAAAAATGTCATAATTCTCACACAAGTAGTATATCCACCGGGAATCAAACCCTTACCTATTAAATTTATGTAGTGTTACATAACTTTTTGAGTTCATTTAAAATTTTTATTAGATAAGCCATTTTATCTCTTTATCAAATTCTGTTTTTATAAATTTATTTTTTGAGTAAATAAAATAATGATTTATATTATTTATTGATGTCATTCCATTTTTTAATTTGGTTATTATAGTTCCACATATTAAAAGAGGACTATGAGAAATTGAGTTATTTTTAATAGCTGTAAAATTACGATTTTACCCTTTTATGTTAAAAATTTATAAAAATGTCATCCTTACACAAGTAGTATATCCTCTTGGAATCAAATTCCTTACCTCCTACTTATTAATTTTATGTGGCTACCATAGCTACATAACTTTTTGAGTTCATTTTAAAATTCTTATTAGATAAGCCATATTTTCTCTTTTTATCAAATTCTCTTTTTATAGATTTAATTTTTGAGTAAATAAAATAATGATTTATATTAGTTATTGATGTCACTCCGTTTTTTAATTTAGTTATTATAGTTCTATATATTAAAAAAGAACTATGAGAAAATTGAGTAATTTTAATAGCCGTGAAACTATGATTTTGCCATTTTATGTTAAAAATTATAAAAATGTCATTCTTACACAATTTTAGTTTAAAAATAAGTATAAATAGTATATTATCTAGGAAATAAATTCCATACCTCCTACTTATTAATTTAATGTCATTATTTGCTACATAATATTTTGAGCTAGTTTTAAAATTCTTCAATTGAGCCATTTTAATGATTGTAAAATTACGATTTTGCTCTTTTACGTTAAAAAATTATAAAAATGACATCCTTACACATTTCAGTTAAAAATAAGTACAACTAGTATATCTACTAGGAATCCAACCCCATAACTTATACTTATTAATTTTATGTCACTAACATATGCTCCATAACATTTTGAGTTCATTTTAAAATTATTATTAAATAAAGCACTATCTCTCTCTTTATAAATTTAATTTTTTTAGTAAATAAAATACTGATTTATATTATTTATTATTTTCATTCCGTTTTTTTTTATATTTAGTTATTATAGTTTTACTATGAAATTTAAAAAGTGTCATCACTTTGTTATTTAAACAAAAAAATATGCACATGCGCAGTTATTTATATGCATGTTAATATATGTATATCATTTATATAAATATTTATATTATTTATATATATGTATATCAGTTATTTTGTTAATTATTATAATTTATATTTTTATAATAATAAATATTTTGTTATAATTTATTTGAATTTGTTATGCAAAAATCATAAATTGGTTATTTAAGCTTGACTTAGTGAATTTATGGAGTAAAGAATATATAGTTTAATCCGACAGTACTGAAAATTATTACTAGGATCAAAAATCAAATATATCAAAAAGTCAACTTTTACAACTAATTTATTAGTATAGATATGTATAATATAAAAATTACATGTTATTTTAAAGATGAAACCAACTGGAACAATATATATTACTCTTATTCTTATAATTATTGTATACATCTCCTAAATAACAGAAAAATATTTATCCTAATTCACTAGGAGGTGAAAATTATTAATTTTGTACAAAATCGGGCATATTGATGACACAGTATCGTGAGTGAGTAAATTCCCTAAAACTATTAAATAATTAAATATCTATATTAGTTTAATATTTTTTACTATTTATTCATTTTTAGACTTTTTAAATTTTAATCTGAGTAGGACCGAGTTTAACTCGAGTTAGACTTAAAAGCGAGTTCTATTCGAACTAATGAAAAATCAGCTCGTGAATAGTTCGAGTACGTATACTCCGTTGATATCTTGATTAAAGCGATTGAGTTTTAGAATAATGATTTGGATTAGTCGGGCAGTGATACAGAAAAATAAAATATTAAATTTGATCTAATATAAATAATGTATTAAATGTAATGCATTTCATTATTTGTTATTAAGTATATTTCTAAAATAAGAAACCTATTGCTAAAAGATTTATTAAATTAAACAATTATTTACACCTTCATTTTGGTCAATTTAATTTTTATCATGATACTTTTCTGGGTATACTTCATTTGTTATTATGTTCTAAGTGACCATATCATTTTACATTAGTTTTAATATGTCTTACACTTTATTAATTTATCCAGGGTGTGTGTATGTATATATAATAGAATTTAAAATATTAAAATTTTTTAAAATAATCTATAATTTTGTTTATCAATTTTTTATAATTTAATATAATAAATATTTTTAATTTTTAATTTATCATTTCTTTATAGTATTGATAGGGATAAATAAATCCTGATTGTATAATTAAATATTGCAAGGTGTGGGCTGCTAGGCCCAATAAGAAGATGTATGACATTCAGACCAAGAAGGTCAACACATTGATCAGGCCTGATGGACCAGATCAGGCCTGATGGAACAAAGAAGGCCCAAAAGCCCTGATTATTTATTAATTTCATAATTAATAAATAAAGGAGGAAAACAGCTATTAAGATAAGTCCTAGTGGGGATATAAATCCTTGTAGATTGGCCTCAAGGGGACCTAAAAGGATAAGGAATCAGTTTCCTACTATCTAGGACTCCAAAGTCCATTCTAATTATGAGACTTGCCCACCAAGTCTCCTATACCAAGTCCAATTCAAGGACTCTCAACATCTATATAAGGGGCCTCACCCCACAAATCAGAACTACGTTTTTTGACTTGATCCTTGGCAATCAGCAAGGTACGTAGGCATCTTGTTAAGGCAGATTGAGTCACGAAACACAAGAGCAGTCAAATCGAGCTTCGCAGCTCACGTTCCTTAGTATTAAATACAGCAATTATATATATTAGTTTTTTATCCATAACAAGTATAAATCAATTTTAATATGATTTGAAATTAAAAATGAGATTCTGCTCCAACTCATAGGTTTTTAGCACACCATAGAGCCTTTCCAAAGAAATCTCATTCAGATCTCTCGCTTCTCTTATGGCAGTGATTCTATGTTCAAGATGAGTTGGCAGTGTTAAAAGGAACTTTTTGTTGATCTCCCTGATTGAATAATATTTTCCATTTATGTTCAGGTTGTTGATCAATGCATTGTACCTCTCAAACACTTCAGTGATTCCTTCTCCTGGATTGGATTTAAAATGTTCGTACTTAGAGGTTAGGATCTTTAACTTGTTCTCCCGAACTTCCTCTGTGCCTTCATTAATCACCTCTATAGTTTTCCAGATGTGTTTGGAATTTTTACAGTTCATCACATGTCTGTTTATCAAGGGATCAAGGGAATCAACTAAAATTAATTGAAGGCTGGCATCCAAGGAGGCTTCTTCTTTTTCAGCAGGAGAAAAATCCCCAGGATCTTTTACATAGGTTCTAGCTTTGGTAATTACAACATCATCTTCTATAACCTCTGGTTCAATAACCATCTGAATTTTTGGACCCTTCTTTAACACGTCCAGATATTTGGGATTTGCAACTTGTAAAAACAAGAGCATCTTCTTCTTCCATATAATATAATTTTCTTTATCGAACAGTGGAATTTTAACAGTTCCAACTTTTTGTGTAGTCATTATGAATTTTTGAGTAAATAAAAATTCAAGGAGTGGAAGAATCACAAAAGTCTAGGATCTTGATTTGTTCGTTAATCAGAAGGCTCTGCTACCAATTGTTAGGTCCCAATATGTTTGTAGAAGGGGGGTTGAATACAAACTCTACCGTTTAATCGAATAAAATGCGGAATAAAAAGTGAAACAAAATTCAAGTTAAATAAAACTATTATTAAACTTGAAAGGTGTTACAACAACGGTATCGTTTACAAGGGATTAATCTCAAATAAATTATTCCAAATCTAGAATAAATTCGACATGAACTTTTTCTATTTTTGAAATAAAAAGATCAAATGCTAAAAGCAATTTGAGATTAAGTTCTAGGGATTTTGATCCGCTAGATAGTTACACAAGAACAAGAGAAGGATTTCTAGTGGTTTAGATTTAACAATAAATACTAGAAATTAATGTCCTGAGAAATTGTAATAAGTTCTCTGCTTTTTTTTTGTTCTGTGTTCTTCAGTTGTTTGAGATATTCAATTGTCTTATGTTGAAAATCAGCTTCTGTACTTAAGTAATCAAACTACCACTTGATTTATTGGCAAGACAATCCTTTTGATCTAGCAAGACAATCGGTGAGACTATTGATTGAACTGGCAAGACTATCGGCAAGACAATCCTTTAAGCTGGAAAGACTATGGGCAAGACAATCTAAAAAGACTTGGAAAGACTTTCGGTATGACAATCCAATTATCATACCAGTTCAAATATTTGTCTTGCTGAGTTAATTTTGAATATTAATTCAAAATCATTTCTGAAAAATGCATAATATTAATTCAGAATTAATTAACCAATTAATTCAATTAATCAATAAATTAATCTTTGCAGATATAATTTATTTTCTTAATTAAATTATATGACTTAATTAATTAATAGAGAATTAATACTATTCTTGAACAACAACCACTCTTCTGACAATCTTCTGAAAATCACTGAAACTTATGAATCCATTTCACCACTTCAATGTTGACACTCGATGTACTGTCTGGTTCATGAATGACTAACATCTGTGATGTTTCTTCATGTCTTGATTTTCTTCAGATTAAATCCCTGTAATTAATTGATACCCTGACAAGATCTCTGTCACTTGATTAAATCCACAATCTTGATTTATATCACTGAGGCTTGATCAATTTCTTGAGCTTCTTCCAGTGAATTAAGTCCTCAAGTCTGTAGATGAACAATGTTACTTAATCCTTTGACATATGTTACTTAGTGAGATCTCTTTGACGATAGAACCACTATTTACTTGTTACATCCTTATTTGAGTTGAGTTAAATCCTTGAATAAACAAATAGGCTATGACATATGCCTTTCAATCTCCCCCTATTTGTTTGTTAGACAATAACAATAAATACCTAGAGGATAACTCAACTAACAAATAAGAAAAAGATATAAATAGTAATGAAAAGTAAATAGCAGACAAGTTCTGGATTATATTTAACATTTTCCAGATTTTAAAAGAAATTACAAGTGAATACAAGATAGATGTTCCTCTAGTCTGAACTTATGAATACATTGGTCTATCTTGATTCATAAAGCTCTAAGCATATTACATTAAGTTTTGAGCTATTCGAATTCATAGATCTTCCCTTCCAACTTCACCTTCTTCCAATTCTTGCAGCAATTCCTTGTCGAAGACACGATCCTTTTCTGTAGAGAGACTGCCTGGTTTGACTGGTTAAACCCTGACTGAACTTAGCTTATTCTTAAACTGATTGTACCTTTTGATGTTCTTTTCACAGTAAGCTTGAATTAGATCAGCAGCTTGAGTTTTCAACATGGATGAGTATTCGGCAGTTCTTAAGTGATGTTCCATCTAGACAAGATACTTAGCAGAGTAGTCTTTAAGGGATTGTGTATCGAGATGGCAGATTTGAAGACAGTTAGACTTAAAAAATCTTACCTGATAAGGATTGTTGACCACTTGAGGACTAGCCCTGCTGGTAAACTCTTTGAGCCTTTCTCGAAGAACTTCATTCAATTCTGAGCTTCTTTTTACTTTGTTGAGTAGAATCCAAATCTCATATAAAGAACGATTCTCAAACAAGTGAAGTGATACTTTGAAAGATCCTTCATTATGACAATATACAAAGATGCTCATTTCATTTAAAGATCTGTCAAAGGTAGCTGTGATCCTTGAGACTTCAGTCTTGATAGCATCCATGTACACGTCATTGTTTGGATTAGAGATTTCCAGCTTGTCGAGAAGGTGTAGAAACTGCCTATCATTGTTTGTGCTCAGCTGAGGCATATCAAGTACTCTCCTAGCTTCATCCCATTTTACACCAATCTTCAGATTTACATCTCTCCTCCTTTCTTCAGCTTTGATGTCATGAAGACGTTGCTTTTCAAGAGTTTCTGTTCGTTGGATTTCCTTCCTCATGTCAATGATCTGAGATATCTTTTGAAGTTCAACTACTTTTCTCTTCAACTCCGACGACTCTTTCTGGAACTCTTTCTCAAAGACATGGTCCACTGATGCTTCCTCTTCCCAGTCTTCAAAATGACTTTCCTCTTCAGCTTCAAAGATACCAGCTTTATCTTCCATGACTGGTTCAGTGGTAACAGTTGGAACATTAAGAATGTCAAAGTCATCTTATTCTCCACTATAGTATTCATCATCAGCTATTCATCATCAGCCTTCCTTGTCCCTCCAACATCAGAATCTTGAACTTTTTCTTTTCCACTTATCCCCTGTTTCTCCCCCTTAGTTGAGGAATCCTCTACAGCTTTACCTTGAGACCCCTCATGACCTCCATTTCCTCCAGAGCCTGAGCCTCCACCAGACGGCCCTTCAAAGAAAGTCCTTTGTCCTTCATTAGGGCAGTGAGAATTTTTTATCATGAAATACAAGTGTTTCATCCCTTCATTGAGATGTTCCATGCCCTTTTCTATCTTCACGAATCTGGAAGAGTCCAGTGAATGATTCATTTCAACTCAGGTCTTCAAGAGAAGTCATTCTTGTATGGAGAGAGCAGAAGTTTGAAATGTCTTCAGCTGATAAAGTTGGAGATGCCTGAATGGAGTTAAGCTTTGGTACAACAGTGGACTTCAAATCTAATATCTCAGTCCTGATGAGTGCCTGCTGATTATTGACAGAGGTGGAAGAAGAAGACCGTTCAACCACTTGTGCTTTGAATGTTTGAGCCTCAGCCTGACTTTTAGCAAGTTGTTCTTTCAGATCAGCAATTTGAGCTAACAGATTTTCAGTGTTTGTGTCTGTGTGTGCGCTCACCTGAATATCTCTCTTGTTTGGTTCACTCAACTCACGTGCTTGTGTTTCTCTCAATATAAGTGCTCGTGAGGAGCCATCCTGTAGCTGGTCTTCTGTACGTGCAATTGAAATCACCCTAGCCTCTTCAAGAGAGGTTAGTGGTGGTGCAATGGGAATTCGCGAGTCCCGATCCTCAGTCAAACCTATCTTTTCATGTGAAATAGATGTCTGAATTGCTTCAAGGATAGATTAACCAAGTTGCCCTCCACTTTCTCCAGATAAATCTGTGAGTGGAGAATCCCATGAGGGAGCCAGAGGTGTTGAATCTGGGAGGGGAGAAAATGACTCTATTAAAGGTGGCTGAGAGTCAGATTTTCCCTCTAAAGCATGTGACTGCTCTTCTGCCGTAACTATGGCAGACACTGTAACCGACTCAATGTGCACTCCTCTCTCGGTGTCCTGAGTATCAGCTATGGGTATGTATGCTTCCATTGTGAGTAATGGAAGTGTTCTTGACTCAGTACAAGATGCCATGGCCCTATGGCGAATTTCAATAGATTCATCCTGTTGAGAGAATGTCTCTAGTAACTGTTCATTGGCCATTTCAAAGTCCATGTCCAGTTGGGAGGACACGGATGGGCTTTCAGATGCCTCAGTAAATGTTTATCTTTTCTTGGGAGGAGGCAGAGTTGAGGGTTCATTCACATCAAACAACATACTACTTTCTACTAACCTTCTCGGTAACATTTTTGACAGTGGGGGAGAGGTTGAGACAGGTTGAGACTCTGTGTTTGGCTCTATAACCTGGGATTGAAGCTGCGGTTCTACAACTTCATGGTCAGCCCTATCAACCACTGGGGGTCTTTCAACAGAAGTAGGAGTGGTGTGAGAGTGAGGAATTATTACCTGTAGTGGAAGAGCATCTGATGTTTGTGCCTGGGTGGCTTGAACCACTGGAGGTTGAGCTTGCTGTTCATGATCGGGAAGATTGAAAATTGGTAAAAGAATGAAAGTGGCCATGAAAGCAGATACAAGTACTGGAACTTGCATGAATTTGAAGGAAGTGTCTTGGCGTGTGTAGATCTTTTTGCTTACGGGAGGGGGTTCAGCTACTGATGAGTTAGCAAAAAGAGCCTTATGCTCAGGTGTGAGAAGATGTTCTGCTATAAGCATGAGAAAGCGAGCGTAATAGCAAGAAACCCTACGATTTGTGGAATGATCACGCTTAGCTGAAATGAGACGTCTCAGAAGAATGGGTAAAAGTAATTTGCCAACATTGATCCTTTGATTGAAAACAACCGCAAGACCAATATACTGCAGAGTGGAAGTGATGTTGTGAAAATTTGATTTAGTGCAGTTGGCAAACACTTTGGAAAGTGTAACAAAGAAAATGTCCCATTCAGGAAATCAAATTGGATTTAGACAACTTGGTTAAATTAATCACCCCTGATAGTGAATGGCATGGAAAAAGTTTGAAATCTCATTTTCAGAGGGTAAATTACATAAATTGTCCATTGGAAAATTTAACGCTCGATTGAGGACTGTTTCATCAACTACATACTGTGTGTTTGCCACGGTGAATGAAAAAGATTTAGAATCATCGGCCACAGTAGAGGTTGTGCAAATCAGTCTAAGCAGATCGACATTTAATAGCACATTTGATTTAATAGCAGAGCTAACAATCGAATGGTCATTTAAAAATCTAATCCACGGCTTAAATTTTTCCACATCACACTTTTTTGGATTAAAATAACCAACATGATTATGCGAGACAATTTGGAAATTGAGAGCCATTAAAAATATAATAAAACACACACTTTCAGAATTTTAAGAATAATATTAAGAAAATTCGAATAATAAAAAAAAATTAATAATTCGAATTAAATCAATTATTTCCGAAAAATTTAGAAAGAAATGTATCTCGTCAATGTTCTTAACTCACAATATTAGATCTGCAAACTCACAAGACACAAAACCAAATTGAAATACCCAAAAACAAACAAAAACTGATTTGAGAAGGAGAAAAAAAACACGAACTGAAATAGTTAAAAAAAAATTGGCAGCACTCCTGTATGTATATACTCGTATGTATATGTAACAGGAGTGAAGTGTGCTGAGTAAAAACTCGAGCATGAATATATAACAATGGCATTTTTGAAAGAAAAAAAATGAGGAGTCTGTTGAATGAATTGAAAACTGATGATTTGATCGAAGAGAGAGAGAAAGACACAGCTGTTAGAAGGGAGAAAAGAAAAAAACAGTGATGAAATGATTTTAAAAACTATACAAAAGCCTAAGTACTACAACTGGTATGACAATCCGAGATTGTCATACCGATTGTCATACCAGGCAAACGGTTGGATTTAAAAGGAAAATAAAAATAACTGGTATGACAATCTGATAGTCATACCGATTGTCATACCAGTATAAAATATCATGAATTATAACATAATAAACTAGAAAGACAATCGATAGTCATACCGATTGTCATTCTAGTACAAAAATATGAAAATAAAAAGTAATATATATATATAATATAAGTTTTATAACTGGCAAGACTATTGATAGTCATACCGATTGTCTTGCCAGTATAAAACTAAACTGAAAAATTAAATTTTAAATAAAACACATATGAACTAGAATGACTTTCAGCAAGACAATTTCCAAAAGTCTTGCCGATTTTCATTGCAGTTATAAACCAAATATAAACAGAATTTACACTTACACAAAATATTTATAAAATTAAAATACTCAGAAATAATTATATTTTATTCCAAAAACAGATTTCTGTTGAATTTTAGCAAATAAAATTCATAGAAAAATATTTTTAGAGAAAATAAACTATTCTGAGATATTAAAATTAACAACTAGAATAAATAAAGAAGATAAGATAATAACAATTACATAGAATTAAGCAAGAAATATGGTAAATATGATAAAATAAATTTGCAAATGAATTTTTCATTCATGAAAAATTCATTTGTAAATTCATTCAAGAACATATCTCAGATATTAACTAGTTTAATCACTAAAGCTATTCAACATACCCAATTTACCAACTAATCTGGTAAATGTGGATTCATCAAGTGGTTTAGTGAAAATATCTGCTATTTGTTCTTCTGTCGGAACAAAAAATAGTTCAACAGTACCATTCATGACGTGCTCTCTAATAAAATGATACCTGATGTCAATGTACTTGGTCCTTGTGTGCTGCACAGGGTTGTTGGTGATGGCTATTGCACTTGTATTGTCACATAGAATAGGGATTTTGTTCAATACAGAGCCATAGTCCCGTAGCTGATTCCTAATCCACAAGATCTGAGCACAGCAGCTTCCAGCAGCAATATATTCAGCCTCGGCCGTTGAATTGGAAACTGTTTGCTGTTTCTTACTTTACCATGAGACTAATCTGCTACCTAGGAATTGACAACTCCCTGAGGTGCTTTTCCTATCAACAATACTTCCTACGTAATCTGAATCTGTATATCCAACAAGGTTAAAACCAGATTCTTTAGGGTACCAAATACCTAGATTTGGTGTTCCCTTAAGATATCTCAAGATTCGTTTAGCAGCAACGAGATGAATATCTCTAGGATCCGCTTGGAACCTTGCACATAAGCATGTAGCATACATAATATCTGGTCTACTTGTAGTAAGATAGAATAACGAGCTAATCATACCTCTGTAGCTTGTGACATCTACCGTAATGGAGTTTTCACATGGTCCAAGCTTGACAGCTGTAGTTGACGGAGTCCTTGCTGATGCAGAATCCTCTAGATTGTACTTTTTGAGGAGTTCCTTGAGATACTTGGATTGACAAATAAAAGTTCCATCTAACCTTTGATTTACTTGTAATCCAAGAAAGAACTTCAGCTCTCCCATCATGCTCATTTCAAATTTGTTGTGCATTAACTTAGCAAATCTCTTACAGAGATTATCATTAGTAGACCCAAATATTATATCATCCACATTGACTTGGACTAATATAGTATCATTCTTATGCTTTTTAGAAAAGAGAGTTTTGTCTATGACACCTTTAATAAAGCTATTTTCAATAAGAAATTCAGAGAGAGTGTCATACCATTTTCTCGGAGACTGTTTGAGACCATAGATAGCCTTAAAAAGAAAGTAGACAAAATCCAAATGATCTGGATCTTCAAAACCAAGAGGTTGCTCTACATACACCTCTTCATCCAGCTTTCCATTCAGAAAGGCACTCTTGACATCCATTTGATTAACTTTAAAGTTCGAGAATGCTGCGAATGCCAGAAATATCCGGATGGCCTCTAGTCTAGCTACTGGAGCATAGGTTTCATTATAATCAATGCCTTCAGCTTGAGAATACCCTTTAGCTACCAGTCTTGCTTTGTTTCTTGTAACCACACCATCTTCATCTAGTTTATTCCTGAATACCCACCGAGTACCAATAGCTTTCTTGTGTGTAGGTCTAGGTACCAGTTTCCAGACTTGTTGATGTTCAAACTGATTGAGTTCATCTTGCATAGCAATCACCCAATCTGGATCAGTAAGTGCTTCTTCAATCTTCTTAGGTTCCATCTCAGAAAGAAATCCTAAGAACATACATTCATTTTGAGTAGCACGTCTATGTCTGACTCCAACATCTGGATCACCAATAATCAACTCAAAATGATGAGCTTTATTCCAGACAATCTGTCTTGGAAGATTTGATCTTGATGATTCGCCTCGAAATACATTGGGATGTTGTGTCCTACTAGTTGATCCTTCAGCATCTCCCCCTGAGTTGTTATCAGGTTGAATTGATAATTCTTCGTCAGTAGCAGTGGTATCTCCATTGTTGCCAATGTTTCCATCACCATTACCTTGAGTATCATCATGATTAACAGGTTCTTCACCAGCAACAACCTCAGGTTCTTGATCATGTTCTGATTCTGAATCTGACATATCATCAAACTTCAGTTTCTCAGAAGGATCTTCAGTTTGGATACTAGGGAGTTTAGTGTCATCAAATGTAATATTGACAATTTCAGTTACTTTGTGTTGATCAATGATATACACCCTGTATGATCTTCTTCCATATCCAACAAAAATACCCTCATATGCCTTTGCCTCAAATTTACCATGACGATCATCTCCATCTTTGAGCACGAAGCATCTGGCACCAAATACATGAAAGTATTTGAAAGAAGGTTTCTGTTCATTCATAATCTCATAAGGAGTTTTCATGAAGTCTTTGTTGATTAGAGTTCGATTCTGAGTATAACATGTAGTATTGACAGCTTCAGCCCAAAAGTACATTGGAAGACCTGATTCACTTAACATAGTTCTTGCAGCTTCAATCAATGTACGATTCTTCCTTTCTACCACTCCATTTTGCTGAGGGGTTCTAGGAGCTGAAAATTGTCTGGTAATCCCTTTGTTTGTATAGAATCCATTGAGAAGTGAATTCTTGAATTCTGTTCCATTATCTGACCTTATTGCTCTAACAGGGACATTAGAATCTAACTCGATCAACTTGATATGATCAATCACAACTTGTGGTGTTTCATCCTTAGAGTGAAGGAATAAAACCCACGTATACTTGAAATAGTCATCAACTTTCACAAGACAGTAACACTTCTTTGACATCGAGAGAACATTAACTAGACCAAACAAATCCATGTGCAATAATTGAAGAACACCAGTTATGGAGGATGTGTCAGTGCCTTTGTGACTTGCTTTCTTTGACTTTCCTTTCTGGCAAGCCTCACACAGTCCTTCTGGGGAGAATTCCAGCTGAGACAGACCTCTGACCAGTTCTCTCTTGACAAGAGAATTCATTGATTTGAAATTGAGATGGGAAAGTCTCTTGTGCCATAGCCAACTCTCATCTGAAGATGCCTTAGCATAGAAACAATTGACTTCAGGATTGCTTCCAGAGTTCATGTCAGCTACGAACAGATTTCCTTTCCGGATTCCCATCAAGGAGGGTTTTTCACTTTTCTTGTGCATAATCTGACACTTCAGCTTGTCGAATAAAAACATTATAGCCGTTGTCACAGAACTGACTAATACTAAGCAGATTGTGTTCAAGTCCTTGCACAACATACACATTTTCAATGATAACATTACCATCTTGTAAACAACCATATCCCTCAGTTAGACCTTTGCTGTTATCTCCAAAGGTAACCACCGGGCCAGCTTTCTCAACCACATTTGATAGCAGGGCTCTATCTCCGGTCATATGTCTTGACGATCCGCTGTCAAGAATCCACACTACCGGTTCCACCTGTTTAATGCCCTAGAATACAAATGGATTAGACCTTCTTCGGAATCCAAACTTGGTTGGGTCCGGCATACTTGTAGAATTGGCCTTTATCAGGTAAAACAACATTCTTTACTTTTATGTTCTCAACTTTCTCAACGACTGGACATTTGACCTTGTAAACGGCCTTGACAAATTTCTGTTTAGGCTTAGGCACAAATGTCTCCTTTCTAGCTTTAGGAGGACTAGCAGTCTTAGACCTATTATGCTTCTTATTATTCACATGTTGACGAGGAGTAGTCTTATCACTAGAAACGTGCTTACCATTGAAATAAGAAACTATCAAATTAAAAGCACAAGACATGCAATTAGGAACACCACATACTTTATGAGAGGAATTAGCAACAGGCAAATTATGCATGGTAGGCATGGCATTTTTGTTATCCAACTCAGGTGTGTCTGAGTTAGTCTTAGTTGCTTTCACAACTTTGACTGGAACTTTCGACACACTTGACTTGGAAACAACCTTCTCAATAGCAAGATCTTCAGCACTTATTTCTTCTTGAATAATAAAGAAGGTCTCATCAAATGGTTCAGCAATTGATTCTTTATAGAGGGGTTTATCAACACCCTTAAGCACATGTGGTACTTCCCTACCTTTAGCACAAACATGAGGAGGGGAGTTTATGCCTAATTCTCCAATAGCAACATTGTAATCATAACCTACTCCAGATGTTTGATTAATAGCTTGCTTATTGTAGAACTCTTTAGCGTTAGAGCAAGAATTAAAGTAAGCTTTGACCTTAGTCTCAAGACCGGTGATCTTGTATTTGAGAATAGTTTCGAGTTGTCTATAACAGTCAACTCTATTCTCTAGAAAAGATACTTGTTCTTTTAATTTGTCTTGATTAATGTGCACAAGTCTTAATTCATTGACCTCTTTCTCAAGGTCTTTGATTTGTTGAGTTAACATTTCATTATCACGACGAGCACAATCCAAGGAGCCTCCTAGATGATAAACTAATTCAGCATCAGTAAATTTTACCTCTTTTCTTGACGATGAGGTGTTTGCATCACTAGCCATAAGAGCAAGATTCCCAACTTCTTCATCTTCACTGTCAGTATCATCCCAGCTTCTTCCCTTTGCCAGGTAAGCCCTTTCAGATTTACCCTTCTGATTAGAGTCATAAGAGTTCTTCCTAACTTGCTTTGGATTTCTGCATTCTGTGGCAAAGTGTCCCAACTCATTGCAGTTAAAACATCGAATGGTGCTTCGATCAACCAGCCCTATTTTGTATCCACCACTACTGGTGTTAGAGGATGAAGATCCACCTTTTTGGAATCTGTTGTAGTTGGACTTGTACTTGAACTTGGGATTCCTCTTGAATCTGACATTGGAGAATCTCTTGACAATCAGGGCCATTGACTCATCTTCCAATTGCTCCAGTTCTTCCAAGGAGTAAAAATCATCTCCTGATTGATTTGTAGTAGGAGGATCAAATTCTGCTACTATCACATTTTCTTCAGCCTTGGAAGACTGTACCATTCTCTCTGACTGTTGAGATTGTTGTTGTTGTTGTTGTTGTTCTTCAGCTACTAGAGCAGTAGACGTGCTAACCACTCTTCCTTTCCCGTAGACTTCCTTCTGCTGAATCTGCTCCAACTCATAGGTTTTTAGCACACCATAGAGCCTTTCCAAAGAAATCTCATTTAGATCTCTCGCTTCTCTTATGGAAGTGATTCTATGTTCAAGATGAGTTGGCAGTGTTAAAAGGAACTTTTTGTTGACCTCCCTGATTGAATAATATTTTCCATTTATGTTCAGGTTGTTGATCAATGCATTGTACCTCTCAAACACTTCAGTGATTCCTTCTCCTGGATTGGATTTAAAATGTTCATACTCAGAGGTTAGCATCTCTAACTTGTTCTCCCGAACTTCCTCTATGCCTTCATTAATCACCTCTATAGTTTCCCAGATGTGTTTGGAATTTTTACTGTTCATCACATGTCTGTTCATCAAGGGATCAAGGGAATTAACTAAAATTAATTGAAGGCTGGCATCCAAGGAAGCTTCTTCTTTTTCAGCAGGAGAAAAATCCTCAGGAACTTTTACATAGGTTCTACATTTGGTAATTACAACATCATCTTCTATAACCTCTGGTTCAATAACCATCTGAATTTTTGGACCCTTCTTTAACACGTCCAGATATTTGGGATTTGCAACTTGTAAAAACAAGAGCATCTTAT
Source organism: Apium graveolens (assembly GCF_009905375.1). NCBI lineage: Eukaryota > Viridiplantae > Streptophyta > Magnoliopsida > Apiales > Apiaceae > Apium > Apium graveolens. The sequence continues at coordinate 224,849,492 of NC_133654.1, forward strand.
TCTTCCACATAATATAATTTTCTTTATCGAACAATGGAGTTTTAACAGTTCCAACTTTTTGTGTAGTCATTATGAATTTTTGAGTAAATAAAAATTCAAGGAGTGGAAGAATCACAAAAGTCTAGGATCTTGATTTGTTCGTTAATCAGAAGGCTCTGATACCAATTGTTAGGTCCCGATATGTTTGTAGAAGGGGGGTTGAATATAAACTCTACCGTTTAATCGAATAAAATGTGGAATAAAAAAGTGAAACAAAATTCAAGTTAAATAAAACTATTATTAAACTTGAAAGGTGTTACAACAACGGTATCATTTACAAGGGATTAATCTCAAATAAATTATTCCAAATCTAGAATAAATTCGACATGAACTTTTTCTATTTTTGAAATAAAAAGATCAAATGCTAAAATCAATTTGAGATTAAGTTCTAGGGATTTTGATCCGCTAGATAGTTACACAAGAACAAGAGAAGGATTTCTAGTGGTTTAGATTTAACAATAAATACTAGAAATTAATGTCCTGAGAAATTGCAATAAGTTCTCTGCTTTTTTTTGTTCTGTGTTCTTCAGTTGATTGAGATATTCAATTGTCTTATGTTGAATATCAGCTTCTGTACTTAAGTAATCAAACAACCACTTGATTTGTTAGCAAGACAATCCTTTTGATCTAGCAAGACAATCGGTGAGACTATTGATTGAACTGGTAAGACTATCGGCAAGACAATCCTTTAAGCTGGAAAGACTATCGGCAAGACAATCTAAAAAGACTTGGAAAGACTTTCGGTATGACAATCCAATTATCATACCAGTTCAAATATTTGTCTTGCTGAGTTAATTTTGAATATTAATTCAAAATCATTTCTGAAAAATGCATAATATTAATTCAACATTAATTAACCAATTAATTCAATTAATCAATAAATTAATCTTTGCAGATATAATTTATTTTCTTAATTAAATTATATGACTTAATTAATTAATAGAGAATTAATACTATTCTTGAACATCAACCACTCTTCTGACAATCTTTTGAAAATCACTGAAACTTATGAATCTATTTCACCACTTCAATGTTGACACTCGATGTACTGTCTAGTTCATGAATGACTAACATCTGTGATGTTTCTTCATGTCTTGATTTTCTTCAGATTAAATCCCTGTAATTAATTGATACCCTGACAAAATCTCTGTCACTTGATTAAATCCACAATCTTGATTTATATCACTGAGGCTTGATCAATTTCTTGAGCTTCTTCCAGTGAATTAAGTCCTCAAGTCTGTAGATGAACAATGTTACTTAATCCTTTGACATATGTTACTTAGTGACATCTCTTTGACGATAGAACCACTATTTCCTTGTTACATCCTTATTTGAGTTGAGTTAAATCCTCGAATAAACAAATAGGCTATGACATATGCCTTTCAGGACCGAATAATCGACCGACTCGGCCATTTTTAGAACATTATATATATGATATCTAATTTTTAGAATCCATTTGGAATATATATCACTAATCTTTTCAATATACTTGATTTACTTGAAGCACTCTAGATTTGGCAATGTTGGACATATTATATATGAGACTTCAAATATATTTTTAAAAGAATTTACTTGAAGTACTCTAGATTTTGTAATATTTAGTAGAGCATTTCATATACGAGACTTCAAATACTTTTAATATCTATATTAAATGATAAAAACCGAACAAAGGTATAATTTATAGTTGATTAATCCCTATTTTTGGTTATCTCTCAGTCATAATTGTCAAATCTTTCAAATAAAATCCCCTGTTTTTGGTTATCACTCTGTCATAATCATCAAATCTTTTAAAAAAATGATCTTAACCATTGAATCAAAATACTTAAAACATGAACGGCCAAAATTTCCAAGTTTCTCGCCAACAACATACTATATAATTTTAGCAAAATTTCCAGGTTCGATTATCGAAAACAACTTATTAAATTAAATATTATAATATTATTTTTTTAAACGTACAATAAAAGCATTCACATATTTTTTATATGATTTAATCTTATGATAAATTAAACACACGCACTATATGATTATAGTAATATATGGAATATTAATTCATACCATATTGAACAATATATCATTATTCTAAGGTTGTAATAACCCCAATTTTTGGAAATTTTGAAACCCTTATGAATAGTGATTTTGCAGATTATGATGAAGGAGAAAACTTTTCATTCCACACTATGTAGGGGTTCTGTTATTGATCTTCTGGGATATTATTAGTACTCTATGTGGTATATAAGTGTATGTAAAGATCGTCAGAATCCAATTCCGAACACTTTGATTTTTCCAGGAAATCCCCTAGATACGGAAAGAATTGAGTATAAGGTAACAGGATAAAAAGGATTTAAATTAAAGGATTATAAGAGAGGATCATAAAAGGAATACAATATATTGAGAAAGGTTAAGGGAACCTAAGTAATAAGATCCCGGGTATGATCCCTCAAACGAGAAACGAGAATGAAAGTTAAGCGAACCGTATAACAGATCAGCGGTCATTAGACAAACAATTAGGAAGCTAATCAAAGAGATTAGAGGGGATGATGTCATCCAACCAATGAGAAGAGGGCAAGTAAGGGATGATGACATAACAAATGTGACATAAGCATGACATGAGGGGGAAGGAGGTGTGGTTGATTTAGAACCACACAAAGTTGATGGTTAAAAAGGTAATTAACCAAAAGTAAGCTAAAAACAACCAACCAAAACAAATCAAAGCAAAACAAAATTTTTTTTTCGTCTTCTTCATCTTGCTCTCAGCTTTTGAAAGAAAAACAAGGAGGAGTTTTTCAAAAACTAAAGCTACACACCTTTAAAAATTATAAGGTTTATTTCTTTAGCTTCCATAATTCATAACTTAGTTATGCTATAAGTTTGGATCCAAGAATCCAAGGTTTACCTAGTTAATCAATTCCTAAAAGTTTAGGGTGAATAGTAACTTTCAAGAACAAATTTTTGATTCTTGATTTTATTTGTAAGGACAAGGTAGCTTAAGCATAGATCAAGGCTTCCATGGGCATTCCAAGGATCTTTCATTGATTAAAAGCTTCAAGAAGGTATAAAACTTCAAACCCTAGCTTTACTTTTGAGTATTAGGAATGGTTTTGATTGTTATAGTTCATGAGGAACATGATCCTGGTATACTTAGAGTGTGGTTGGATTTGTAATGAGTTTGAAGTTGTAAATCTTGATTATTGGTTAATGAACTTAAGTATAGCTTTTAGTTCATGTTTTAGGGTAGTATAAAGTTGATAATATTGAGTTGTTGGGGCTGTTGGAGTGTGTTTTGGATGGATGTTGGATATATGATTGATTTGGGGTTGATTGGTGGTTGTTTTGGAATGGTTTAAATTTGGGAAATCGCGTAAACATAGCCGTCGTAATGCCCGATTTACCGTAGACTATTTTTGTTCTTAACATCAGAACCCTTGAACTCACTGATAGGTTTTTACCATTGCCATGATTAGATAGTTCATGTTACGAGCTTCGTTTTGATATGTGGTTCGTTGGATTCCGATGAACGGTTTAGGAGAAACGGCCGTTTTAAGTAACGACGTTTTGCGAACGAACCCTTACCCCTCACCTTACTTTGAAACATAGGTTAAAGACCTTAAAGGACTAATTGAAGTATGAAACATTTATGTAGGGTGTAATAGGCAGTTGGTAAGACACTCGCGAAGGAATCGCCTTAAGACTCGTAATGGTTAAATTATTAAAAATGGTGGAGCCGAGGGGACTCGAGTGACTTAAGAGAATCAGTAAGCGCAAAACGAGCGTTAGAGTCTGAGTTGGTTAGAGTATAGATTTACAAGTGACTTTGGTTTAATTCCAACTTACTTGTTGCTTATAGGTTACCAGACTCGTCCCGAGCCATTCGTAACCCCCAGTCGCTCAGGCAAGTTTTCTACCCGTTATACTATTGTTGTGATGTATATGTGTATATGCAATATCTTGTGATAAATGCGTGATTGTTATTAGCAAATTCTTGCGATATATTGTAGCATGTGATATGGTACATATGCATGCCTGTTTCGTATTCTTGCCATATATATCTGTTGGTTCAGTTGATAATACCTATGCTAGAGAATAGCGGTAATTTGCATATACCCTTAGTATAGGGACCCAAAGGTGAAAATATTTTCTAAAACCGGGAGTCGAGGATCCCGAGTAGATTTTATATATATATATATTTATATATGTATGGTTATAGTTTTCACAACTATTAATCGAATAAGGGTTATTCGATAACTTTATATTATTTATTGAATATTATTTCGAATATTCATTCGAGGGCTTATGACTCCTTTTATTTTATTAATTGAATATTATTTGAATATTCATTTGAGGATGCATGACTCCTTTATTTTATTTAATGAATATTATTTATAATATTCATTCGAGGTATTATGACTCCGCTTATTACTGAAATATATTCTTTATTTTATTAAAGAATAAGGTGTCAATAATCAAACTTATTTTCGATTATTCAAATAAAGATAGTACTTTCATATAAGTATATCTTTGGTTATTTAATATCCATTTCAAGTATAAGTTTTAAAACTTCTACTTCGATTATTTTTATAAGGATTATCTTTATGAGAATATTATTTAAATAATAATATTCAGATATTTTTTAATATATCGGGACTGATTTATTTTAATAAATCAGCAGTACTCCAAACATTCTTAAAAATGTTTTCGAGTCTTCAAAAATGATTTTTAAAGTTAGAGTGGACCCCAAAACTCATTTTTTTATATTTAAGATCTTACTTTTAAAGGGGATTTAAATACTCGCTCAAAACCTGGGGGATCCAGCTCTGTGGTGTATTTTACATTCGCAACGTGGTTGCTGTTTTGAGAAAACAAATGAATTGATTACTTACCCAACGTTCGGGAAGTAAGCCCATCTAATTGAGTCGGCATAAGCGACAGGCCGGGGTACGGTCTATCAAAGTGTAAGTGGCTGGGTGGCAGTCCATCAACGCGTAAGAGGCCGGGTGGCGGTCCAGCACAAGGTCCTTATGTGGCCAGGGTGATGACCGGTGGGGGATTCATCCATCTACTAGTAGAAAAGGTTACTTATTGGTATCTTTTCCTGATCAGCAAGATATCAGGTTTATGCCAAAATTTCTTTTCTTTCCAAATTCATTGGATATTGCAACTCTGTTCATACTTTACATGACAGAGGTTTTCAGGAAATGTATGAGAGATATATATAGGTGTATATATATCGGGACTTAATGAAGTATCTCGTAACTTCATTTCATTCAATAATATTTCAAAGATTGAATCTATTCAAGTATTATCTTGTAGTCTCATCTATGTGATGAACTTTTGAACTAATTATAACTTGAATGGTGGTAGTTCAAGTAGTATTTGGAAAAGATGTAAGTATATTGGAGTATCTTGTAACTTCATCTTTTAAACTTATATCTAGTAAATGATTATCTTATGCATGACAAAGATTTTCAGAAAAACGTTGAGACAAGGTTAGATATATGAGATCACCTTGCAACGATATTTTTATACAGTTATACACTGGAACTCTGTGTGTATTATGCATGGAAGAGGACTTCCAATATTTTGAAAAGTATATATGTATATATATATACTGAATATTTTGCGACTTCATCGCATTAAGATATCAACTTGGTTCATTTCTTTTGACCAAGACTTTCATGAGTACTATGAGAAGGCTCATATATTGTTAATCATTATACATATTATTTTGGTGGGCTTGCTGCTCACCCTTGCTTTCTTCTTTCATCACACAACATCAGATAGACAAGATGAACAGGACCAAGCTCCCAATTCGCGAGCGGATAGGAAACGTTCCGCAGTTTCCTATAGGCGTTGATGTCGTTGTAGCTGAGGTAGGAGCTACCAATAGGCTAGGCTTCAACTTTTGATGTACCAGATTTATGTATATTAATGAATTGTAATAATGGCAAAGAAAATGTAAATTTATTCAGAAAACCTTTTAAGGTGTTTTGGCAGATAATTGTGGAATAAAATGACTTGTGATTATTTTTGGATATTCATCTCTGAGACTATAACTTGTGGTGTGTGTGTTTATTGTGGGGTCACAGTACAGAGTAGTTGATTATTTATTAAGATTGGGTGTTATTAAGGGAAATGGAACTCATGACAACCCGGATCCCCGACCCCGGATTTGGGGGTGTTACAGAAGTGGTATCAGAGCTAAGCGTTATAAACCTCAGAGATGATGTGACGTTAAGATAATAAGTTCACTAAGATAATAAGAACTCTTGCCAAGTTCATAGTCGGGCTACCTAACGTAGTACCGACAGTTAAAACCCTTATGGGAACCCTTATAAATGTAGCGATAGAAGCGTAGTTCGTTATCGTATATGGTAGCGGGACACCGAACCCTGAGGTTGAGGAGCAACAACGCGATGATGTTTTATTACTTATTGGAGATCAGATTATGGATCCGATAGAGCGTCCTAACGCAGGACCGGATGATGTTGATATTGAGGATGTAACGGTTGAGGATGTTGTCCTAGAAGGGACAGTTGCTGAGGAGGATCCCATGGAGGATCCTGACAAGAATGAATAAAGGACCATTGAGGAATTGATGACCATGGTTAGGGAAACTACCATAGGTAGGATTGGCCGGTCACTACCGGAGGTTCGTTCAAGTTTGTAAAGATAGTAGTCCCTTTAACGCGGCTTACTCGTAAGACTGAGAAGTTCGAATGGACAAAGAAATGCGAGAACAACTTTTAAGAACCGAAGCAAAGGTTGGTGACGTTCCCTATTTTGGCGTTGCCGGATGGAAAATGAGATTTTGTGAAGTGTAGTGACACTTCGCATAAGGAATTAGGGTGCTTCTTATACATCACAACAAGGTAATCGCGTACGCGTCAAGACAATTAAGGGAATATAAAATTCGATATCCCCGCCAATGAGCTTAGGCTCGTGGCAATAGTTTTACCCTAAAGATTGGAGGCACTACTTGTATGGAGAGAAGTGCGGGATTTACACAAACCATAGGAGCTCTAGTACATTTTTACGTAGAAAGAGCTCAACATACGCTAGAGAAGGCGGTTAGAGCTAATCAAGAATTATGATTGGGAGATTCTTTATCATTCGGGGAAAGCCAATATGGTGGCTGATGCCCTTAGTAAAAAGGAGAGACTCAAGATGATAATGTCTTTTGGAGAGTTTATAAGAGATTTTGAGAAAAAGGAAATAGAAGTGAAGGTAACCGAAGCCGGTACCGAAAAGCTGTTTGAGATTGCAATACAGACCGAATTATCGGAAAAGAACATATTGTGCCGGAAAAAGTGATGAATGAAGGCAGGGAGCCAACAATTAGATAAAAGATTAATACCGAGAAAAATGATAAGGGAATAATGAGGTATTCCTACAGAATTTGAGTTCCAAACGTTCAAGAGCTTAAAGATGAAATCTTAGATGAAAGCTAGTTTGAGGAATAAGATTTAGAGCAAACCCTGAACGTGATAGTCAGGGAGGTCGCCATCAAGATAAAAAGGAACCCATAACATAATGAAGTGGAAAACAAGGATTTTTAACGTATAAGATAACCCCGATTATGGGAGAAGGTTGAAACATTTCATACTAAGGAAACAAAAAGTCGAGTAAGGAAAGGAGACCCGAGACGGTACTCCTATACGGTAATTTATGGACCTGTCTAGACAGAACTTAGACTATTATCCCCAACCACCACCCTGAGGAAACAATGCGGTGAGAAATTCTTTCAGGACCTTTAAGTCGCTAAGCTCTCCGAGTTCTAAGGAACAAGCTGACCCAGTCGAGGCAAGAGCCTGGCTAAAGGAAATATAGGAATCATTTGAGATTCTAAATGATTGACGAACCACAAAAGACTGTTTTTGCCACTTACCCTCCTAAGAGAGAGACCACCCGCTGGTGAAAGGCCAAGGAAGGCACGGAGCAAGAGATTTTAATAAACTGATTAAAGTCCAGCCAATTGTTTTCGGGAAAGTAATTCCCAAGGTTATGGAGAGAGTGTAAAAGCTTTAGAGCCAGAACAAAGGCGACCAAGTATGATGAAATATGAAGCTAAGTGGTAAAAGTTGTCAAGATTCGTTCTAAGGACACGAATCCAGAATGACGGGATGTTTGAAATCAATGCTTATGTTGTGTTGGTTCATGAAATAATGATAAGAGAAAAAAAAAGAAACTGAAGTGGAAAGGAATATAAAGGCAATAGAGTTTGAGGAATGATAAAGGAATTGGGTATGAGGAAACCCTAAAGACTCATAGCAATAGAAATAGAAAAGTATGTAATCGTCAGGATGAGGGTGATTCACCATGAGTAAAATTGATGGTTGAAGGCATAAGAGATACATATATTTTATCCCCTGTAAGTTGGGAGGATTCGAGGAAACCTTGAGATAGTTCGAAGGATAAATAATGAGACGCGGATAGACTGAGGAGACAAGGAAGTAAGAAATTAGGAAAATTGGATGAAGGAAGTGACCTTCAAGAATGTGAAGTGTAAGATCGGTGGCTCGATACCCAGAAAGGGATACGCCAGATATGAAAGATATCCCAACATTGAGGTGACTGTTGAGATAAACAACAAAAGTAAATAAGAAATTATTAAGAAGAGGTTCACGTTGAACACGACCAATATCTTCCAGAACATCCTTGTTATCGTTACCAAATTAGGTAAGAAAAGCGGATAACCGTTGTTATCTTTTGGAGGCCATATTGATTGACCTCATTTTGAATACAGATGTTATTATGAAACTAGGCATATACTATCGAGGTGGGAATGATTGAATAAGACACCCTTATCAGGGATATATGACTTGATTTATCCATGGAAGGATGCATGTATTTTTTTTAAAGGTGGAATTAAGGATAGAACATCGGTAACTTAAAATGAATCCTAGGGGAATGCATAAAGGTTGGCATTTCACCCTTAATAGGGACAGTATGAGTTTTGACAGTATGAATTGGAAAAGATTAAGGTAATAACGACCTTTAAGTATCAGTGAAGATTTTTTTTTTCCAGAAACATATAGATAATGGTTCTAGTATTAGTAAAGGGTATTTTGATATGCCCTGTGCCTAGGGTGTACCTGATGAAGGATTTAAGGATAACCTTAGAAGTTTTACAAGGAGAAAGGTAAAATTCAAAATTCTCAAGAATAGAAATGTTGATAAAGGAAATATGACGTAATTATAGTGATGCCAAGTGAGGCACGTGTTAAACCATGAGAAAGTAGGGATCGAACTAGTAAAGGTCGAAATTGTTCAGGGCAATTAGGACCTAAGATAAAAGATGTTCTAAGTATGATTGAGAGTCAGTCGTGACAGTGATTAACCTCTAAAGACTGAGGCAATAACTTATGGAAAAATGGTGATATTTTTTTTTACTCATCAGATATTAAAGAAAAGCATTTTCACATAAGCAGTGATTGAAATGAGGTAGAAAATTTATTTGGAGGTGGTTAAAATGACATTGACTGTAAGGAAATTTTACTATCAGGAAAGGCCAAAGAGGTGGCCGACACTTTAAGTGTAAGAGGACAATTACAGGCGCTCGTGCCAGAGCAATACAGTGATAATGGTTGAAGCCGTAAAGGTTGTATTATGGTTTGAAAGATTGACATTCCTTCTGATGACTGTGCAATACCCAACCGTAATAATAGTTGGTAAAGGTTTAATTCGTGTAATCGCCATGAGCGGGCTATCTATCTTAGAAGGTCCTATCTTGAGGATAATCCAGGACCATGTTTCAAAAAGGACTAAACGAACCTTCAAGTTAAGTCTTCTAATTAAGGCATATGATTAAGAGTGGTATTCACCTGCTATCGTTGCTTTGACTGAAACTCTTCTGCAATTTTATCTGCTTCATGTCATATAAGTACGCAAGTTCAGGAGTGTTCTTCATGAATCATGAATGGTGATCATGTTACCTCCTTAGAAGAATTAGATACGAGATGTATGGATTCTGTATGGTTAGCTATTAAGACTTCATGGAAAATGAATGACTACAGTGGGTCAGTAGTGGACCATAGTAATGCAGCAATGATTCTGCGAGTAATGAGCTGATTACAACCGTGAGAGTTGTATTGGAATGGATGTTGAGATTGAGTACCACTAATCGGGTCGTGGTAGTGTATAAGTTATCATTGATAGACTAATTAAGTAGAGTATCTACCTATTGAATATTTATTCCCTCTTATGAAAAGAGAGTCGTATTACTATATGAGGAAGGTTGCGGTGCAAGCATAGGATTCTAGTAACGATGATGTCTAGAATGAGATTCCCGATTCGATTTTCGATGTCGAGGGAGTTTCAAAGGTGATTGAGTATAAGCTCGAGGAAGAGCATGGGTCCGTAGAATGATGGGTGGAATAATAAATATTTAGGCATGTGAAATACGATGCTAAAATACTTGATGTTGATATAAATACACATATGTTTTGTTCTCCTACGACAAACCTCTATAGTTCAGAGGTAGGTTCCAAGCCAGATATTTTGTGGCAGTATATTTTTTTTCATATATACAATTCTCTTCAATTCGTTCTTTTCTCTTCTTTTCATTTCATATAAACTGAGAAGAACAACCCTTCCAGAAGGGGAGGTATTGCCGAATGACTATCTATCTGTGTGATGGAAGCCGAGTAGGATACCAGCTATTGTTAAATTGCTTGTCAAGTACTAAAGGCTGGCCACCTTCTGTACTAACTATGCGATATAACAAGTGTTCATGATCATAGTGATCTCTCAATAAGTTCTTTTACTTCTATATGATTAATCAAACCTTGGAAAATGGAAATAGCTAAAAAAGGAATAATAAAGTTATGGTAGTATTCGGAATGGAAACACATTCGTGATACTAAGGTTGACGTGGTTATTAAAAGGTTATAGAACGCTAACGAGCAGAAGTATAACCAGTATAATATTAGGATCGGAAGGTAGTAGCGATTACGAACCGAAAAAGAATGGGTAGTGAGAAGCAAAAGCTATAATGCTAGAAACTATGATGAGAGCCGGTGCAATAGACTTGAAAGAATTTGGAATGATCACTTAACGCGGATTAAGTTATCTCACGATAATCGATCGTATGTCAGTATCGAGGTATCGCCTTATGAGATCCTTGAGGGAAGATAATGTCGATCTCCCTTATGTTAGGATGAAGTTGTAGAGCGCAAGATGCTCGGACCCGTAGTAGTCCAAAGGACCAGGGATATAATAGATCTAATCCGAGGACGGTTGGTAGTAACCCAAGGTGGACATAAGAGGTATGCTAATTTGACTCAAAAGGACAAAGAGTATGAAATAGGGGACCTAGTAATGTTATAGGTATCCCTTGGAAAAGATGGATGAGGTTCGGAAAGAAAGGAAAGCTAGGCCCACGAATTGTTGGACCCTTGGATATAGTAAGACGTATTGGGAAGCTAGCATACGAGCTAGCCCTACCCCCGAACCTGTAGCAAGTTCATAACGTGTTCCACGTATCAATGTTAAGGAAGTGTAATTCGGATGCCAGATAAATAGGGGCATATGAGCGCATAGACATGCAACACGACGTAACCTATATGGAGCAACCAGGAAGGGTTATAGAGTGAAAAGGAACAAGTGCTTAGGAGAAGGGTTATCAAACTAGGCAGAGTGTGGTGGTAGGATCACAATGTGGGAAAATTTACTCGAGAGTTAGAAAGTGCAATGCCAGGAGAGTATCCCTATTCATTTTCTATCTGATTCCGGGACGGAATCCTTTTAAGGAGGGGAGACTGTAATAACCCCAATTTTTGGAAATTTTGAAACCCTTATGAATAGTGATTTTGCAGATTATGCTGAATGAGAAAACTTTTCATGCCACACTATGTAGGGGTTCTGTTATTGATCTTCTGGGATATTATTAGTACTCTATGTGGTATATAAATGTATGTAAAGATCGTCAGAATCCAATTCCGAACACTTTGATTTTTCCCGGAAATCCACTAGATACGGAAAGAATTGAGTATAAGGTAACAGGATAAAAAGGATTTAAATTAAAGGATTATAAGAGAGGATCATAAAAGGAATACAATATATTAAGAAAGGTTAAGGGAACCTAAGTAATAAGATCCCGGGTATGATCCCTCAAACGAGAAACGAGAACGAAAGTTAAGCGAACCGTATAACAGATCAGCGGTCATTAGGCAAACAATTAGGAAGCTAATCAAAGAGATTAGAGGGGATGATGTCACCCAACCAATGAGAAGAGGGCAAGTAAGGGATGATGACATAACAAATGTGACATAAGCATGACATGAGGGGGAAGGAGGTGTGGTTGATTAAGAACCACACAAAGTTGATGGTTAAAAAGGTAATTAACCAAAAGCAAGCTAAAAACAACCAACCAAAACAAATCAAAGCAAAACACAAATTTTTTTTCATCTTCTTCATCTTGCTCTCGGCTTTTGAAAGAAAAACAAGGAGGAGTTTTTCAAAAACTCAAGCTACACACCTTCAAAATTTATAAGGTTTGTTTCTTTAGCTTCCATAATTCATAACTTAGTTATGCTATAAGTTTGGATCCAAGAATCCAAGATTTACCTAGTTAATCAATTCCTAAAAGTTTAGGGTGAATAGTAACTTTCAAGAACAAATTTTTTATTCTGGATTTTATTTGTAAGGACAAGGTAGCTTAAGCATAGATCAAGGCTTCCATGGGCATTCCAAGGATCTTTCATTGATTAAAAGCTTCAAGAATGTATAAAACTTCAAACCCTAGCTTTACTTTTGAGTATTAGGAATGGTTTTGATTGTTATAGTTCATGAGGAACATGATCCTGGTATACTTAGAGTGTGGTTGGATTTGTAATGAGTTTGAAGTTGTAAATCTTGATTACTGGTTAATGAACTTAAGTATAGCTTTTAGTTCATGTTTGAGGGTAGTATAAAGTTGATAATATTGAGTTGTTGGGGCTGTTGGAGTGTGTTTTGGATGGATGTTGGTTGTATGATTGATTTGGGGTTGATTGGTGGTTGTTTTGGAATGGTTTAAATTTGGGAAATCGCGTAAACATAGCCGTCGTAATGCCCGATTTACCGTAGACTGTTTTTGTTCTTAACATCAGAACCCTTGAACTCACTGCTAGGTTTTGACCATTGCCATGATTAGATAGTTCATGTTACGAGCTTCGTTTTGATATGTGGTTCGTTGGATTCCGATGAACGGTTTAGGAGAAACGGCCGTTTTAAGTAACGACGTTTCGCGAACGAACCCTTACCCCTCGCCTTACTTTGAAATATAGGTTAAAGACCTTAAAGGACTAATTGAAGTATGAAACATTTATGTAGGGTGTAATAGGAAGTTGGTAAGACACTCGCGAAGGAATCGCCTTAAAACTCGTAATGGTTAAATTATTAAAAATGGTGGAGCCGAGGGGACTCGAGTGACTTAAGAGAATCAGTAAGCGCAAAACGAGCGTTAGAGTCTGAGTTAGTTAGAGTATAGATTTACAAGTGACTTTGGTTTAATTCCAACTTACTTGTTGCTTATAGGTTACCAGACTCGTCCCGAGCCATTCGTAACCCCCAGTCGCTCAGGCAAGTTTTCTACCCGTTATACTGTTGTTGTGATGTATATGTGTATATGCATTATCTTGTGATAAATGCATGATTGTTATTAGCAAATTCTTGCGATATATTGTAGCATGTGATATGGTACATATGCATGCCTGTTTCGTATTCTTGCCATATATATCTGTTGGTTCAGTTGATAATACCTATGCTAGAGAATAGCGGTAATTTGCATATACCCTTAGTATAGGGACCCAAAGGTGAAAACATTTTCTAAAACCGGGAGTCGAGGATCCCGAGTAGATTTTATATATATATATATATATTTATATATGTATGGTTATAGTTTTCACAACTATTAATCGAATAAGGGTTATTCGATAACTTTATATTATTTATTGAATATTATTTCGAATATTCATTCGAGGGCTTATGACTCCTTTTATTTTATTAATTGAATATTATTTATAATATTCATTCGAGGTATTATGACTCCGCTTATTACTGAATTATATTCTTTATTTTATTAAAGAATAAGGTGTCAATAATCAAACTTATTTTCGATTATTCAAATAAAGATAGTACTTTCATATAAGTATATCTTTGGTTATTTAATATCCATTTCAAGTATAAGTTTTAAAACTTCTACTTCGATTATTTTTATAAGGATTATCTTTATGAGAATATTATTTAAATAATAATATTCAGATATTTTCTAATATATCGGGACTGATTTATTTTAATAAATCAGCAGTACTCCAAACATTCTTAAAAATGTTTTCGAGTCTTCAAAAATGATTTTTAAAGTTAGAGTGGACCCCAAAACTCATTTTTTTATATTTAAGATCTTCCTTTCAAAGGGGATTTAAATACTCGCTCAAAACCTGGGGGATCCAGCTCTGTGGTGTATTTTACATTCGCAACGTGGTTGCTGTTTTGAGAAAATAAATGAATTGATTACTTACCCAACGTTCGGGAAGTAAGCCCATCTAATTGAGTCGGCATAAGCGACAGGCCGGGGTACGGTCTATCAAAGTGTAAGTGGCTGGGTGGCAGTCCATCAACGCGTAAGAGGCCGGGTGGCGGTCCAGCACAAGGTCCTTATGTGGCCAGGGTGATGACCGGTGGGGGATTCATCCATCTACTAGTAGAAAAGGTTACTTATTGGTATCTTTGCCTGATCAGCAAGATATCAGGTTTATGCCAAAATTTCTTTTCTTTCCAAATTCATTGGATATTGCAACTCTGTTCATAGTTTACATGACAGAGGTTTTCAGGAAATGTATGAGAGATATATATAGGTGTATATATATATCGGGAATTAATGAAGTATCTCGTAACTTCATTTCATTCAATAATATTTCAAAGATTGAATCTATTCAAGTATTATCTTGTAGTCTCATCTATGTGATGAACTTTTGAACTAATTATAACTTGAACGGTGGTAGTTCAAGTAGTATTTGGAAAAGATGTAAGTATATTGGAGTATCTTATAACTTCATCTTTTAAACTTATATCTAGTAAATGATTATCTTATGCATGACAAAGATTTTCAGAAAAACGTTGAGACAAGGTTAGATATATGAGATCACCTTGCAACGATATTTTTATACAGTTATACACTGGAACTCTGTGTGTATTATGCATGGAAGAGGACTTCCAATATTTTGAAAAGTATATATGTATATATATATACTGAATATTTTGTGACTTCATCGCATTAAGATATCAACTTGGTTCATTTCTTTTGACCAAGACTTTCATGAGTACTATGAGAAGGCTCATATATTGTTAATCATTATACATATTATTTTGGTGGGCTTGCTGCCCACCCTTGCTTTCTTCTTTCATCACACAACATCAGATAGACAAGATGAACAGGACCAAGCTCCCAATTCGCGAGCGGATAGGAAACGTTCCGCAGTTTCCTATAGGCGTTGATGTAGTTGTAGCTGAGGTAGGAGCTACCAATAGGCTATGCTTTAACTTTTGATGTACCAGATTTATGTATATTTATGAATTGTAATAATGGCAAAGAAAATATAAATTTATTCAGAAAACCTTTTAAGGTGTATTGGCAGATAATTGTGGAATAAAATGACTTGTGATTATTTTTGGATATTCATCTCTGAGACTATAACTTGTGGTGTGTGTGTTTATTGTGGGGTCACAGTACAGAGTAGTTGATTATTTATTAAGATTGGGTTTATTAAGGGAAATGGAACTCGTGACAACCCGGATCCCCGACCCCGGATTTGGGGGTGTTACAAAGGTCCTTGAACTAAAAAAATCAATGTTTACATACTTTAACTTCCTAAAAATTTGATTAGCGTCCCACCATCATAATTAGGGTTTTTCAACTCCTCACATTTGGGGGTTTTTGATTAATTGAGTTATTCATCTCATTGAATTTGAGGATTTTTGATTTGTTTAAGTTATAATGAAATTGAGGATATAGGAAGTTTCGGAGGTCTAACCGAAAAGATATATATAAGTTTTCTCTAGCGGAGGATAAACGGAATGGTGGGCGGAAATCATGGCCATTTTCGGTCGATGGTGACAAAACTACCATTTTGGTCATCCTCCGCAATCGAAATCTACATTTTAAAATGCATATAGATGTGGGACTTTTGATTTGATTTTCATATTTAATTTCTTATATCAAAATTTATTAAATTATATATAATGTCAAAAATATTAATAAAGACCGTACGTGGCAAAAATGTTCTAACTAGTAATTTTTAATTTATCTATACTAGTTGATAACTCTTGCGAATCACGAGCTGAGATCAAAATATCAATATTAAATAATGATTATAGAAATTTATTTTAAGTTATAATTAAAATAGATAATAAATAAAATTATACGATTATTGTAATTTTTTTTTGAAAATATATGTAATTTTCATTAACTCAAATCTTATTAGAATAACAAACTCAACGTTATTATGTATATGTTATTTAAAAATACATAATTAGCATTTTACATCAAAGCTTTAACCAAGTAATGATCAACACACGATAATTTAACAAAATATTAAATCAACATTACTAAGTAATTGCATATTAGATTTCTTATTGTTAGCTGGATTTGCGTTTTTATATAGTTTGTGATAACATATTTTTTTCTAATAAAATATTCTTTATGTATGTATAAATTTGTATTTGAAGCTAAAAAATAATTCAATAGGTATGAATTTAGAAATTACAATGTATATATGATTATGTTTATATAAAAACAATATAAATATGTGGTATATAAGAATCAAAAAATGGGAAAAATATTATACATAGAATTTTAAATCATATTGATATAGGAGTCAAAAAAGAATAAAACATAGTATATTTAGAGCTACAATAAGATATAAAAAGGGTGAAACCAAAATTCGTGAAACCGAAAAGGGGTGTAATCAAAGTACCCCTTAAAAAGGATGATTTCCCTTATTAATAACAATGTTTAAAGGATTCCATTTTACTATTTTAATAAAAAAATAAAAAGGAATTCTATGAAAAATAGAAATATCGTAATTATTATATAATTTCAACAATCTATATTTTGTTAAAAACGAACATAAACTCTACATGAAAGAGAAATCTAGGAGTGAAATTAAAATATGGCTTAACCATACTAACCTAGTACCCTATCAAGAAATAATTTAGAATTTTACGATAATAGGTAATCATATTATGGTTTGAACAATTTTATTATTTTATATGAGTGAAACCAAAATACAGTTTCTATAATATCCATGTCATATTATTAAAATGGAATTCCACCAAAAATTTAAAACTTCTAAATTAAAATATTCCAATTTAAACACATAACCAGTTTTACTTGCTCATGGTTTATATTTATCGAAATCTCTTTAGTTGAGCCAATTTATGAAACTATTATTTTTTAAACATAATTAAAAATAACATTCAAACCTCAAAGAATCGATAAAAATAAAACATATAGAATTTTAAGTCATCTAAGAATCAAACAGGATAAAAATAATACACTAACTAAAATACTAGAACATATAGAAGGAGAAGAGAGACTTTCATTATCATTTTGATGTATAATCCAAACTTATACAATCCCTCTATATATAGGGCTATAAATCTAAGTTACATGTACAATGAAAAGCCAAAGGTTGGCTAATAATGAGAGTATAATAAAGGGTGAGAAATCTAAGAGGTGAGAAATCTAAGAGGTGAGAAATCTAAAAGTGATCCACACATATACATAACACTCCCCCTTGGATGACACGTACTTATATCATGCCTCGTTAAAACCTTACTAGCAAAAACCCTTTGGGAAAAACCCTAGTGAAGGAAAAAGAGTACATGACTTTGTACACAAGTATATCAATACATGTCTCCCCCTTATTATAATATGACTATTAGAAAATATTTTGAAGTCTGCGCATCCCGATCATGTACACCAATTTCTCGAAAGGAGTGGTAGGAAGTGCCTTTGTAAACAAATCAACTGGATTCTCACATGAACGAATTTGACGAACATCTATTTCTCTCCTTTGTTGAAGTTCATGAGTAAAGAAGAACTTTGGATCTATATATTTCGTCATATCACCTTTAATGTAGCCTTCATTAGTCTATGTTATGCAAGCTTCATTGTCTTCATATAAGATAGTTGGGATGTCTTTATTTACTGTAAAACCGCATGATTCTCGGATATGATGGACAAAAGATGTAGAGCACCAAGATATAGCAGTACCACCATATGTAAATACTTAACCTGTTTGTGATCTTCCTTTTATGAGGATCAGATCGATATCCCGCATCAGCATATCCTACTAATTCGGCTTTTGAATTTCTAGCATAAAACAAGCCCATTTCCATTGTACCTCGAAGATACCTAAAAATTTGTTTCACACCAGTCTAATGTCTTCGAGTTGGAGCAGGACTATGCCTTGCCAACAAATTAACAGAAATGCAATATCAGGCTGTGTACAGTTGGCGAGATACATAAGCGCTCCAATGGCACTAAGATATGGTACTTCAGGACCAAAAAGTTCTTCTATCTTTTCTCTTGGGCGGAATGGATCCTTACTCTTGTCTAATGAACGTACAACCATAGGTGTACTCACAGGATATGCTTTATCCATTATAAATCGTTTAAGGATCTTTTGAATATAAGCTGACTGGTGGACAAAGATTCCTTTGGAAAAGTGTTCAACTTGAAAACCAAGACAAAGTTTTATTTTACCCAAGTCTTTTATTTCAAATTCTCTTTTCAAGTATTCAATCGTCTCATGAAGTTCATTTGGGTCCCAATGATGTTTAAATCATCAACATAAACAGCAATGATAGTGGATCCCGTTTTTGTCCTTTTAATAAAAACACATGAACATATTAGTATAACCATCTTTCAAAAGATACTCATTAAGACGATTATACCACATGCAGCCTGATTGTTTCAGCCCATACAATGACCTTCATAATTTAATTGAGTAGATCTCTCAGGGTCTAGAACTGTATGCATCAGGCATTTTTAATCCGTCAGGGATTTTCATATATATGTCATTATCAAGTGACCCATATAAATTAGCAGTCACAACATCCATTAAATTCATGCGGAGCCCTTCTAAAATTGATAAACTTAGTAAAAATCTGAATATTGTCGCATCCATTACCGGTGAATAAGTTTCTTCATAATCAATTCCCGGTCTTTGTGAGAAACCTTGTGCAACAAGACGTGCCTTGTATCTCACAATTTCATTTTTCTCATTTCTTTTGCGCACAAAAACCCATCTATATCCAACGGGTTTTATATCTGCAGGTGTTTGGATAATGGATCCAAAAACTTGACGTTTTTCCAGTGATTTTAATTCTGCCTCAATAGCATCTTTCCATTTTGGCCAATCACTTCTTCTTTTACATTCATAGATCGATCTAGGCTCATGATCTCGATTTCTTCAGAAATATCAAGAGCAACTACATATGCAAATATATCATCTATGACAATTTCTTTCCTATTCAACCTTTTTCTTGAAATGATATAATTTATCGAGATCTCTTCATTATCGTCAATTTTAGGTGTTTGATCATCTTTTGAAGACGTCTCTTCAATGATCAATTCTGGAATGATGTCATTTGATGTACCAGCTCCTTTATCAATTTTTCTTGTTTTTCTTGGATTTTATCATTGGATCCAACAGGTCTTTCGTGCTTTTGGCATGCTTTATACTCATTTGCTAGCATGATTTTATTCTCTTCATCAGGAAGTTTTATTTTACAAGGAACATTGACAGCTGGTATATGTGACTTTGTCACCTTCTTGACATCAGCAAATGTATCAGGAAATCTATTTGTCAGTTCTTGTAGGTGGATAATCTTTTGAACTTCAAGTTCACTTTGATTTGTGCGAGGATCACAATGAGACAACGAGACTGCATTCCATTAAATTTCTTGTTTTGCCTTTTCAAAATTTAGCTTATTTCCCCTAATGCAGGAAAAACTATCTCATCAAATCTGCAATTGGCGACTCTTGCCTTGAATAAATCACCAGTCATGGGCTCCAAATATTTAATGATTGAGGGGGAATCAAATCCGACATATACCCCTAATCTTCTTTGTGGTCCTATTTTTGTTCGTTGGGAAGGAAATATTGGAACATAATTGCAAAACCAAAAACTCTTAAATGAGAGATATTTGGTTCCTTACCATTTACAAGTTGCATAGGGGAATATTGATGATAAGAAGTCGGTCTTAACTGGACTGAAGAGGCCACATGTAATATCACATGTCCCCAGGCAGAACTTGGTAAGTTTGTTCTCATAAGTAGAGGTCTAGCAATCATATGTAGTCTCTTAATGAAAGATTCGGCTAGACCATTTTGAGTGTGTGCATGAGTAACAGAATGTTCCACTTTAATCCCAAATGACATACAATAATCATTAAAATATTGGGATGTAAACTCTCCTGCATTGTCCAATCTAATTTTCTTTATATTATGATAAGGGAATTGTGATCTCAATCAAATTATTTGAGTTAGGAGTCGTGCAAATGCAATATTGCGAGTGGATAACAAACTAACATGTGACCATTGTGTTGATGCATCAATAAGTACCATAAATACTAAAATGTCCTGCTGGATGGGGTGATAGGTCCACATATATCTCCTTGAATCCGCTCTAAAAAATTTGGACATTCAATTGCAATTTTTGCAGGAGATGGTCTTGTTATCAATTTTTCTTTAAAACAAGCAACACAAGAAACATCCTTAGGTAAAGGAACAATTTTGTTCTTGAGAGGATGTCCATTTGAATTTTCTATAATCCTTCGCATCATTGTTGTACCCGGATGGCTTAAACAATCATGCCATATCATAAAATTAGTCGGGTCCTTTATTTTTTGGTTCATCACCATATATGACTCAATTGGATTTATGAAGGTGTAATACAATCCAGATTTATATGAGGGGAGCTTTTCAATCAATTGCTTTATCCCTGAGACAACTGATGTGATACATAAAATTCTTCATCAATTTCATTTGTTGTCTCAATGTGATAACTATTTCTACGTATATCTTTGAAACTCAAGAGGTTTCTTTTTGATTTGGTGGAAAACATTGCATCATCAATGATAAGACGTGTACCATTAGGTAACATTATATCTGCTCTTTCGGAGCCCTCAATAAGATCTGATGCACCAAATATAGTGTTCACATTAGCTTTAGCTAACTTTATATGCGAAAAATATTTTTGATTTTTTAAAATTGTGTGCGTTGTTGCACTATCTGCTAAGTAAAGTGATTCCTCATCTTTTATAACATATGATGAGAGGCTGCTAGCCATAATATTCACCAAAATAAAGAGAGAAGAAAAAAAATTATAAATAAAATATTTCAAATATTTCATCAATTAAGCAACATAGTAAAAGTCCAAAAATAAACGTTTATAGTTCAACCATAAATACATAAACACTTAATAAATTAAAACAAGGCCTTATTATTTAATTGGCACCATCAACACCAAATTTAGCCACCTCTATATTGCCATCTTCCAAGAAATCAGACACTTCCATGTGAGTAGAGTTGAGTGGATCAATTTGATTTTCTCCCCCAAGGTGAGCTTCAAGTTGGGAAAGACCCAAATGATCAGTTTTGTGACGACTGAGAATTTTGCGACGTAATCAAGTCAATAAAGTATGTTATGTGATTATAATTATGTTATTAAGTGTTGATCAAATGTCTTTGCTGTATATTAGAATATAGGAGCGTAAATAAAAATGTTCCAATTTAAAGAGTCAGCTTAGGAGTTAAGCTGTGTCGTCGGGCCGTCAAGTAGAACGGAACCCGTCCTAATAAGGAATTAAAGAATATAAAATATAAATTATGTGTGATTGAATGAAATGAATGAGTAAATAAAGTATTTCGTCCTAAGTGACGTGTTGATTGGAAAAGATAATGAGAAATGTAATCGAAACGCTGAGCTTCGGGCCGTCAGGCTGAACGTGACCCGGTACGCGTAGAAAAGGATAAAGTTTAAAGAAGGATAAATTTCATGATTAGACCTGAGTCGTTATGTGATTATATATGTGAGATTGTTGTCTCTGTGCATGACTATGTGTTCTGTGACATTTTTATGAATTTTTAAGGAATTATGTGACTTAAATAAAGGTCTAATTAACCTTCGTGCATTTTTATAAAATTATCTGAGTAAGATAAAAACATGAGATTTGTTTTGATATCTTCTTAGTAGTCCTAGAGACTTTTTAAAAATGATAAGTGGATTTATTTGGTGGTCTTTGCATTTTTAAATTGATTTTATGCGGAAAAATGTTATTATTAAGGCGAGATTTGGAAATTCATATAAAATCAACCGTACGCTCAAAACCTTATTATGAGTAATGGTCGGAAAGCTAATTTCGAGATCTACATTTTGAAATTGTCATTTGCAATAA
Organism: Apium graveolens; assembly: GCF_009905375.1. Taxonomy (NCBI): domain Eukaryota; kingdom Viridiplantae; phylum Streptophyta; class Magnoliopsida; order Apiales; family Apiaceae; genus Apium; species Apium graveolens. The sequence goes on from NC_133654.1 coordinate 224,871,971, forward strand.
TTTTCAACTTTCTGAGAGAGATATAAATTATATTTAGTTTTTATCTTATTTGAGTAAAAAGAAAAAAAAAAATTGATCAACATAAGCGGGGATTAGTTAATTACTAAAACGCCCCTGCCCTCTAAGCATATATATACACTCATTTCCTCCTCCTTCCTTTCTTTCCACCCGGCCACACTTTCATTCTCTCTTTTTCTCTCATCTCTCTCACTCTCGAAGCTCACTCTCTTCTCTCTCTCTCTCTATTCCACTCGGTATATCACTCTTCTACACTTGATTTTTATGGATTCTTCCATGGAAATTCGTTCTTGTTCCATATATGAGCTCTAATCCTATTGCATGCATAGTTTCATACTTGCATGTGGGTTGTGTGTGTGTGTGTAGGTTTGGCTAAGCCGAATTGTTGCTTTATAAAAATAAGATGAAGTGAACTTATGGTGATCTTGTCTTGTATGTGTTTGTTGTTGTGATTTTAGAAAATAATCGGAGGTTTTATGGTAGGATACCCTCGAATGAGGGCACCACCGTGAGGCCACCGCCACCGGCGATGAACTCCGGTGAAACGGTGGTGAGTAATGATGTAACCACTGAACTCTACTACACCAAAACTTGTTCATTTGATTGTTGCATGTGTTAATCTTGAAAACACCCGAATGGGTTTTGATTTTTTTTAAAAGAATTAAGTTGATGTTAGTTGATGAAAATGGGTTGTTAATGTTTAATCTTAGAAATTATTGTTCGATTAGAGTGATTGGTAGTGTAAAGGGTCGAAATTGTCCATGCATGTGTTGATTAGTGTAAAAGCCGAATAGGGTTTTGGGTTATCAAAGAATAAATTGATTTTGGTTGATAAAAATGATTGTTTGATAGTTGTTTTTGAAATTGATGGATTAACTAAGGGCCTAAATTGAATTAAAGATTAAATTCGAGTATGCATGCGGGATTGTGTTATGTTTGGTTCGAATTCTTGCTTAATATAGAAGAAGATAGCAACTTGGTGTGTTATTCTTGCTTGAATCAACTACGATTTAGGTTTAAACCATGAAAATACTCTTGCATGTCATTTGTAAGATTAAATTAAAGTTGTATGTTGTATTTCTTGAGAAATTCGAATGGTATAGTTGTTTTATAAGAATATTAAGTTGGATTATATGTCTAAATGATTGTTTATGTGTTTATGTGGATTTGGTATGAAAAATTGATTGATTTTGATTGGTATTTATAGTAGGGCCGAATGGATCATGATTTTTAAGAAGTCAAATTCAAATTTAAGTGATGGATTTAATTATGGAAGATAACTAGGTGATTGCATGTGAAAATTTTAGGAATTGTTTGCTTATTTGCTATTTTTGGTTCGAATTATAGAATTTTAAAAAGAAGAATTATTTGCCTTGATTCTAAACGGTTATAAGTAGTGTTATGATTATGTAATTGAGTTTTGAATGAAATGTGTACTCATGTGAGTTGTGGTTGCTTGATTTGGTTTAAAGTCGAATTAAAAGTGTGTTTTAAGATATAAGTTGTTCGTTGAATACTTGAAAGTATAAAGGGTAAGAGTGAAGTATATTATATGATATGTGTATTTGTGTAACTATACTCGTATAGTTAAGGTCAACCGTTTGATAGGATTAGCGTAAATAGTAAACGTTCTGGGAACGAGAGTTGAGAATTTGATTAAGGTTTTGGTTTTATTGTAGGTTCGGAGCGTGAGGGCATTCAGGCTAGGAAAGGAAAGGATTTACTAGGTGGCAGTAGTTCAACCTTCAGGAAAGCAAATCCAGGCAAGTAACTCTGATTACTTGTGTAAATGTTTATAAAGAGAATGTTGTTCATACCATGTAGAGTATTAAACTATTTAATTATGAAACCCTGATATTGATTTGAGGTACCCTGCCTTTGTTCTTGATAAACTGTTATTGATAAACTTAATGATTCAACCCTTTGATAATCTGTCCTTTCTGTTCAAATTATGTATTGAGCCATGAAATATATTGAACCCTCTGATTATCCTTGTTAACCCTGTTTAATGATACCCTATTCCTCCTGATCACTCTATTGATCCCTAAACAGGTGTTGATCCTTCTAACTTAAGTGCTTTGTTATCCCTGATACAGAATTCTTATGAATTGTTCCTTGCGTATCTTTGAATCACCCCCTGAACTTTGTTTCCTTAAAATCTGAATTAAGAATGAGTTTTGACTTGAAAAAGTCCGAATGATTTCAAATTCTTGGTAATGATAAAATGAATTTTAGAAAACCTATTTGTTTTTCCAACTCAAGGTTTTCCAAATGAATTCATGATGGATTGGATTGGGACGTAAGAGGCTAGTGGGACTAGTCCAGTCATGGTAAGAGGCTAGCGGGGCTAGTCCAACTTAAGGCTGAAATTATGCCGATTGTTACCTTAAAGACCGGATGGAGGTCGGTACGGGCTGATCACCCGTATTAATATGAAATGGAAAGATAAAGTGATCCAATCATGGGTTCTAAATGATTATTTAAAAAGGGAACTGAAACTTTTTGTTCAGTAAATTGATTTTTGAAAATGAAAATGGTTTATATTGATTTGAAAAGAGTTGATTATGTTAATGTGAAGCTTAAAGCTCGAGAACCCTGATTCTTAAATCTGTTGATCATATGATTGATTCCATATATTGAAATACTGTTGCTTTCCTCTATGGAAAGATTTATTCTGATCCTTTATTGATTTGTGATGAATGTCGGCTTTCGACCTACGTTGAGCCTTGTTCCTTAAAAGCTCCATATTGTTCCTTCAAAAACCTTTCCTTAACCCAAAAGCTGGAAATCTGCCACCTAGATCAAATAAAGTAGAATGCCCTGAGTTTCGTAAAGCATATTGAGAATTGATATTATAGAACTGCTATATAGTTACTTGCTGAGTTTTATACTCATTTGTTTTGTTTTAATCTAACCATGGCAGTTAAGCAAGAAGATGGTCAGGCTTAGGCGTACTGCTCGTAAGAGCGTACCTGGTGGTCCCTACCGTGTTGAGGGCTTCCGGTTGCCAGAGCAGGTAGTGGTAATTATGAGTGAGCTCGCGCCTAGAAAGAAGTGTTTAAAGATACAATGGGTTATCTGCCGGTTCCCAGCCGGAATCGATATTGTTAATTAAATAATAATTTGGGTTTGTAAGTTATATTATATTGATTGGTAGTTGTAATCTTGTCTCATACTTTATCCTGTTGATCCTGTTAGTAGATAATCGGGGTTTATGCATATTTAATTATTAGATTAAAGGTGTGTGAGTCCTCATTTCCTAACCCCGAGATTGAGGGCGTCACAAGTTGGTATCAGAGCTACATGATCTAGTCCCTGAGACAAGTTAGGATTAAAAAGGGTATTTTGGGAATATATCTATATCGCGAGAGAGTTCGACTCATATAGAGTTGAGTTAGACTATTAGGTATAGTCTAAGGAAAGTGTTGATTGGTAAAGTGGAAACTAGAGTTAGGGTGTGAGTTAGTTGGAAGCTTTATTTAACCCTAACATTGTTTCTTGGTTGCTGTTTTGCATTTTTTCTCAGGATCCTAGTAGTGGTAGTGACTCAGATTCAGAGATTAGTTTGACTGGTACCCCTGTGGACCCCATTCCACCCTCTCCAGAGGAGCCTGTGTATGTTAGTTCAGACCCAGAGGAGGACCCTTCTGAGAGTAGTGAGATCCCTATACAGATTTCACCCTTGAGGCCAGATTCAGAGACCCCTGTCCCTGAGCCAGAGTCCGAGATGCCTAAGACTGTACCTGTCAGTGTTGGTGGCAAGTTAGCCCAGGATCGAGACTTTGTGTACTCCCGCATTCCTGAGTTGGGAGCTTTGGTGGATAGGCTCGCCAGAGAGTCTAGGCAGAGTGCTTCAGTTATGGATGATGAGTGGCAAGTTCGGGTGAAGATAGTGGAGCAGGTTGCCAGGAGGAGATTGAAGGAGGGACCATCCACTAGTGATGCTGATGCTGAGGCCCGGAGGCTGCATAAGATCATTCGCTGGATGTTGATTGTGTTGAGAGAGATTCTGGACGATTAGACGAGACTGTTGGTTGAGCCCGTAGATTGTTGTTTTTCAGCGCCGATAGGCTTTGGGATACTTGGTCAGATGTCGGGATCCCTTTTGATTTATCTTGTTGTATTTCAGATCAGTGTTGTAGTAGTAGTAGTTGGAAGTTAGGGGTAGATAGGGGGATGTTTTCCAGTTTTTCCTCTGTTTAACCCTGCTATTTATTGTACCTTATTTCAGAACCTGTGATATCCAGAACTATCTTTATGTACCCTTGTTTAAATAAATCCATTGTCTTGCTTTCCATTGTGCACCTTAAATATCTCATAAACTGTTCTTAGTATTATGTTTCTATATAACCATGTTTTCGTACAACCATGTTTAAAGATCATAAAACCCTATTCTGTGCCATGATAAAACAACACCGATATGAGAATTATGTAGTAATAGGATTGCATGTGCAAAATTGGGTAAAACTTAAAACCCACAAAAGAGATTTTATAGAAACTGTTGTTATATATCTGCCATGCCATCGTATTGCTAAATAATTGCTCAATCAGGTTTGTAAGAAATGGCCAACTCACCAGATCACCAAGAAGGATAAATTCCTACCCAAGACCCAGAAGTAAACCCATAAACCACCATGATGAGCAGACTTGCTCAGCTTTTGCAACAACCTGTGGCCCCTAAAGTTGGAAATTTCAAGCACTTTCAATCTGTTAATCCCCCAGAATTCTTATGTTTGCTAGACCCGATTAAAGCTCAGTCGTGGTTGAGAGAAATGGAAAAAGCCTTTGAGTTAGCAGAAGTTAAGGATGATAAGAAAGCTCAGTATGCAAGTTATTACCTGAAAGATAAAGCAAGTTTCTGGTGGGAGTCTTCTAAGGCGTTGTTGGAAGGCAAAGACTTGGCATGGGAGAAGTTCACTGAGATGTTTCTGGAGAAGTATTTGCCAAGCTATATGCAAGATCAGTTGGAAATGAAATTTCTGGACCTTAGACAGGAGGATATGTCAGTAGCAGAATATGAGGTGAAGTTTTCGAAATTGTCTAGATTCGTACCTGAGTACATGAATACAGAAGCGAAGAAGGCTAAAATTCCAACAGGGACTTAAGCCGTGGATTAGGAGTCAAATAGAAATGTTGGAGATCAAGAATTAAGCTGCTTTGGTTCAAAAAGCAATAATAGTGGAAGGTGAGCGGGAAGTTGTAAAAAGAGAAAACGAAGGAAGAAAGAGGAAGTTTGAAAGCTCTGAGCAAGAGCAAGGAAGCTCAAAGTTCAGAGGGAAGTTTGGAAAGAATGGTGGAGGTTAGAACCAAAAGTTCCAGAAGTTTAAACCCGGTAATGGAGCTCAGAAGAACCATTTCTAGAAAGCTGGACAACCGGGGAAGGACAACAGACCCCAGATGCAAGAATGCAGGAATTGTGGAAAGAGACACCCGGGAAGGTGTAATAAGCTGGATATAACGTGTTTCAAGTGCAACCAGAAGGGGCATTACTCTTCAGAATGCCCAAGTGGAGCAAGGAAGCCTGATTCGGCTTGTTTCAAGTGTGGTAAAGTGGGCCATATGGCCAGGAATTGCAAGGAGCCTGTTCAGAAGGCTAATGTTCTTAGAATTGCTGGACCGCCGTCTCTCCCAGCACAATTAGCTCAACCTAGAGCTAGAATCTTTAACATGACGATGAAAGATGCGGTGCAAGATGTGGACGTGGTAGTAGGTATGCTTGATATAAACTCAGTAGAAGTAAAGTTTTGATGGATTCTGGAGCAACTAGATCTTTTATCTCTGAAAGTATTCTTGATAAGTTAAATTGTGTTGCGTACTCTCTAGAGCCTAATATGATTATAGAGGTAGCAAATCAAGAGAAAGTTATTGCTAGTAAGATTTGTCCTGATTGTGATGTGACTATAGAAGGTCGGCACTTTTCTGCTGACTTAATTCCCTTTAAGTTAGGAGAATTTGAGGTTATATTAGGAATGGATTGGTTGTCAAACCATGAAGCGCAAATAGAATGTAAAATTAAGAAGGTGAAATTAAGAACCAAGGATGGTGAAGAAGTGATATTCAAAGGAAAGAGGCAAGAGAAGAAATTTTTAACGGCAATTGAGGCAAGAAGGTTAATACGTCAAGGATGCGAAGTTTATTTGGCTCATGTCATGGACGTGGAGAAAGAATCTGTGAAGATCGAGGATATTCCGGTAGTAAGAGATTTTCCGGACATGTTTCCCGATGAATTGCCTGGACTACCTCCAGACAGAGAGATCGAGTTTACGATTGATTTGGCTCCTGGAACAGAACCAGTGTCAAAAGCTCCCTATCGCATGGCGCCGGTCAAGATGAATTGGCAGCTCAGTTGCAAGAATTGTTGGACAAAGGAGTGATCCAACCGAGTGTATCCCCGTGGGGCGTACCGGTGTTATTTGTAAAGAAAAAGGATGGAAGTAGGAGGTTGTGCATTGATTACCGCGAGCTGAATAAGTTGACGATTAAGAATAAGTACCCTTTACTGCGGATCGATGACTTGTTTGACCAGTTAAAAGGAGCTTCGTGTTTTTCAAAGATTGATTTAAGGTCTGGGTATCATCAATTAAAGATTAAAGCGGAAGATATACCCAAGACAGCGTTCCGAACGAGATACGGACACTATGAGTTTTTGGTAATGGAGTTTGGCTTGACAAATGCGCCATCCGCATTTATGGATATTATGAACAGAGTGTTCAAGCAGTACTTGGATAAGTTCGTTATTGTGTTTATCGACGATATACTGATTTACTCCAAGACGGAAGAAGATCATAAGGAGCATTTGAGGATTTCCTTGAAAATTCTGCGAAAAGAGAAGTTGTATGCTAAGTTTTCAAAGTGCGAATTTTGGCTAAAGGAAGTGCAATTTCTTGGTCATGTAGTTAACAAAGAAGGAATCAAAGTAGACCCAGCCAAGATAGAAGCTGTAATGAATTGGGAAAGACCCAAGACTCCTACGGAAGTCAGAAGTTTTCTGGGATTAGTCGGATATTATAGAAGATTTGTGCAAGATTTCTCTAAGATTGCCGTTCCGTTGACAAAGTTGACAAGAAAGAACGAGAAGTTCGTTTGGACAGAAAAGTGCGAGGAAAATTTTCAAGAGTTAAAGAAGAGGTTGGTAACCGCCCCAGTGTTGGTACTACCAGATGATAAAGGGGAATTTGTGATATTCAGTGATGCTTCATATAAAGGACTCAGATGTGTGTTAATGAAACACGGGAAGGTAATAGCATATGCGTCAAGGCAACTCAAGCCGCACGAGCAAAAGTATCCAACGCATGATTTGGAATTGGCAGCAACTGTGTTTGCCCTTAAGATTTGGAGGCATTATTTGTACGGGGAAAAGTGCGAGATTTATACGGATCATAAGAGTTTAAAGTGTATCTTTACTCAGAAAGAATTGAATATGCGACAAAGAAGGTGGTTGGAATTGATCAAAGATTATGATTGTGTGATAAATTATCATCCTGGAAAGGCAAATATGGTAGCCGATGCTTTAAGTCGAAAAGAAAGATTGAATCTGTTAACATCATCAGAAGAAATAATCAAGGATTTTGAAAAGATGGAAATAGAGGTGCAGACTCCAGAATTTGGAGGTGAAGCTATATATGCAATGTTATTTCAACCTGAAATTTTGGAAAAGATTCGATGCTGTCAAGAGCAAGTGATGAATCGCGAAAAAGATAGGTTGACGGGAGAAGAAATTAAAGCTCAAAAAGATGGAAAAGGAATATACCGTGTTAGCTCACGTATTTGGATACCTAATGTTGTGGAACCAAAGCACGAGATTTTGCGAGAAGCGCATAACTTGAGATTTTCAATTCACCCTGGAAGTACGAAAATGTACCAGGATTTAAAAGAAAGTTATTGGTGGCCCAACATGAAAAAGGAAATTACGGAATGGATAAGTAAATGTTACACGTGTCAATGAGTCAAAGCGGAACATCAAAGGCCGAGCGGATTACTTCAGCCACTAGATATACCTGAATGGAAATGGGAGCATATAGCGATGGATTTCGTGGTAGGATTACCTAAAACCAAGTCAAATCATGATGCGATTTGGGTGGTAATCGATCGGTTGACGAAGTCAGCACATTTCTTGCCAATAAATGAAGGGTTTTCATTGGAAAAGTTGATCAAATTGAATCTGGATGAGATCGTGATGCGTCATGGAGTTCCTGTGTCTATCGTGTACGATAGAGATCCAAGGTTTAACTCGAGATTTTGGCGACAATTCCATGAACATTTGGGAACTAAGTTGAAAATGAGTACGGCATATCATCCGCAGACAGACGAACAAAGTGAAAGAACAATTCAGACAATTGAAGATATATTGCGAACCTGTGCAATAGATTTCAAAGGAAATTGGGACGATCATTTGCCCTTAATTGAGTTTTTCTACAACAACAGTTATCACGCGAGTATTGGCATGCCACCTTATGAAGCGTTATACAGAAGAAAGTGTAGATCCCCTACTTATTGGGACGAAGTTGGTGAGCGCAAATTAATTGGCCCAGAGCTAGTTCAACAAACGAAAGAAAAGGTAGAAATGATTCGAAAAAGGTTAATTGCAGCTCAAGATCGCCAAGCAAAGTACGCAAATCAATAACGGAAAGATGTGCAATTCAAATCTGGAGACAAAGTCTTGTTAAAGATATCTCTTTGGAAAGGTTTAACCCGATTCAGAAAGAATGGGAAGTTGAGTCCTAGGTATATTGGACCATTTGAAGTATTGCATCGAGTTGGGAAAGTGGCATATAAATTGGCGCTACCTCCGCAAATGCAACATCTGCACAATGTATTTCATGTATCTCTTCTAAAGAAGTATAATGCTGATGCGAGCCATGTGATCGAATTGGAACTAGTGGAGATCCAACCAGATCTGTCCTATGTGGAACAGCCAGTACGAATTTTGGATCGAAAAGAAAGGACTCTTAGAAATAAAGTTGTACCTCTAGTTAGAGTGTTGTGGAGAAATCCATTAGTCGAAGAATCGACTTGGGAATTAGAAAGCGAAATGAAAGAAAAGTATCCCCATCTATTTGCTTAGATTAGATTCTGGGGACAGAATCCTTTTAAGGAGGGTAGATTATGACGACTGAGAATTTTACGACGTAATCAAGTCAATAAAGTATGTTATGTGATTATAATTATGTGATTAAGTGTTGATCAAATGTCTTTGCTGTATATTAGAATATAGGAGCGTAAATAAAAACGTTCCAATTTAAAGAGTCAGCTTAGGAGTTAAGCTGTGTCGTCGGGCCGTCAGGTAGAACGGAACCCGTCCTAATAAGGAATTAAAGAATATAAAATGTAAATTATGTGTGATTGAATGAAATGAATGAGTAAATAAAGTATTTCGTCCTAAGTGACGTGTTGATTGGAAAAGATACTGAGAAGCGTAATCGAAACGCTGAGCGTCGGGCCGTCAGGCTGAACGTGACCCGGTACGCGTAGAAAAGGATAAAGATTAAAGAAGGATAAATTCCATGATTAGACCTGAGTCGTTGTGTGATTATATATGTGAGATTGTTGTCTGTGTGCATGACTATGTGTTCTGTGACATTTTTATGAATTTTTAAGGAATTATGTGACTTAAATAAAGGTCTATTTAACCTTCATGCATTTTTATAAAATTATCTGAGTAAGATAAAAACATGGGATTTGTTTTGATATCTTACTAGTAGTCCTAGAGACTTTTTAAAAATGGTAAGTGGATTTATTTGGTGGTCTTTGCATTTTTAAATTGATTTTATGTGGAAAAATGTTATTATTAAGGCGATATTTCGAAATTCATATAAAATCAATCGTACGCTCAAAACCTTATTATGAGTAATGGTCGGAAAGCTAATTTCGAGATCTACATTTTAAAATTGTCATTTGCAATAATTTTCAACTTTTTGAGAGAGATATAATTTATATTTAGTTTTTATCTTATTTGAGTAAAAAGAAAAAAAAGATTGATCAACATAAGTGGGGATTAGTTAATTACTAAAATGCCCCTTCCCTCTAAGCATATATATACACTCATTTCCTCCTCCTTCCTTTCTTTCCACCCGGCCACACTTTCATTCTCTCTTTTTCTCTCATCTCTCTCACTCTCGAAGCTCACTCTCTTCTCTCTCTCTCTTTATTCCACTCGGTATATCACTCTTTTACACTTGATTTTTATGGATTCTTCCATGGAAATTCGTTCTTGTTCCATATATGAGCTCTAATCCTATTGCATGCATAGTTTGATACTTGCATGTGGGTTGTGTGTGTGTGTGTAGATTCGGCTAGGCCGAATTGTTGCTTTATAAAAACAAGTTGAAGTGAACTTGTAGTGATCTTATCTTGTATGTGTTTGTTGTTGTGATTTTAGAAAATAATCGGAGGTTTTATGGTAGGATACCCTCGAATGAGGGCACCACCGTGAGGGCACCGCCACCAGTGATGAACTCCGGTGAACCGGTGGTGAGTAATGATGTAACCACTGAACTCTACTACACCAAAACTTGTTCTTTTGATTGTTGCATATGTTAATCTTAAAACACCCGAATGGGTTTTGATTTTTTTAAAAGAATTAAGTTGATTAGAGTGATTGGTAGTGTAAAGGGTCGAAATTGTCCATGCATGTGTTGATTAGTGTAAAAGCCGAATAGGGTTTTGGGTTATCAAAGAATAAATTGATTTTGGTTGATAAAAATGATTGTTTGATAGTTGTTTTTAAAATTGATGGATTAACTAAGGGCCTAAATTGAATTAAAGGTTAAATTCGAGTATGCATGTGGGATTGTGTTATGTTTGGTTCGAATTCTTGCTTAATATAGAAGAAGATAGCAACTTGGTGTGTTATTCTTGCTTGAATCAACTAGGATTTAGGTTTAAACCATGAAAATACTCTTGCATGTCATTTGTAAGATTAAATTAAAGTTGTATGTTGTATTTCTTGAGAAATTCGAATGGTATAGTTGTTTTATAAGAATATTAAGTTGGATTATATGTCTAAATGATTGTTTATGTGTTTATGTGGATTTGGTATGAAAAATTGATTGATTTTGATTGGTATTTATAGTAGGGCCGAATGGATCATGATTTTGAAGAAGTCAAATTCAAATTTAAGTGATGGATTTAATTATGGAAGATAACTAGGTGATTGCATGTGAAAATTTTAGGAATTGTTTACTTATTTGCTATTTTTGGTTCGAATTATAGAATTTTAAAAAGAAGAATTAGTTGCCTTGATTCTAAACGGTTTTAAGTAGTGTTATGATTATGGAATTGAGTTTTGAATGAAATGTGTACTCATGTGAGTTGTGGTTGCTTGATTTGGTTTAAAGTCGAATTAAAAGTGTGTTTTAAGATATAAGTTGTTCGATGAATACTTGAAAGTATAAAGGGTAAAAGTGAAGTATATTATATGATATGTGTATTTGTGTAACTATACTCGTATAGTTAAGGTCAATCGTTAGAAAACCTATTTGTTTTCCAACTCAAGGTTTTCCAAATGAATTCTTGTGGATTGGATTGGGACGTAAGAGGCTAGTGGGATTAGTCCAGTCATGGTAAGAGGCTAGCGGGGCTAGTCCAACTTAAGGCTGAAATTATGCCGATTGGTATCTTAAAGACCGGATGGAGGTCGGTACGGGCTGATCACCCGTATTAATATGAAATGGAAAGATAAAGTGATCCAATCAAGGGTTCTAAATGATTATTTAAAAAGGGAACTGAAACTTTCTGTTCAGTAAATTGATTTTTGAAAATGAAAATGGTTTATATTGCTTTGAAAAGAGTTGATTATGTTAATGTGAAGCTTAAAGCTCGAGAACCCTGATTCTTAAATCTGTTGATCATATGATTGATTCCATATATTGAAATACTATTGCTTTCCTCTATGGAAAGATCTATTCTGATCCTTTATTGATTTGTGATGAATGTCGGCTTTCGACCTACGTTGAGCCTTGTTCCTTAAAAGCTCCATATTGTTCCTTCAAAAACCTTTCCTTAACCCAAAAGCTGGAAATCTGCCACCTATATCAAATAAAGTAGAATGCCCTGAGTTTGGTAAAGCATATTGAGAATTGATATTGTAGAACTGCTATATAGTTGCTTTCTGAGTTTTATACTCATTTGTTTTATTTTAATCTAACCATGGCAGTTAAGCAAGAAGATGGCCAGGCTTAGGCGCACTGCTCGTAAGAGCGTACCTGGTGGTCCCTACCATGTTGAGGGCTTCCGGTTGCCAGAGCAAGTAGTGGTAATTATGAGTGAGCTCGCGCCTAGAAAGAAGTGTTTAAAGATACAATGAGTTATCTGTCGGTTCCCAGCCGGAATCGATATTGTTTATTTAATAATAATTTGGGTTTGTAAGTTATATTATGTTGATTGGTAGTTGTAATCTTGTCTCATACTTTATCCTGTTGATCCTGTTAGTAGATAATCGGGGTTTATGCATATTTAATTATTAGATTAAAGGTGTGTGAGTCCTCATTTCCTAACCCCGAGATTGAGGGCGTCACAAGTTTGCTCAGTAAAATTAGTCTCAACACCTTTTAGAGAAGCTTGATAGAGATCAACAAGGTGCTTGGAGATACGACAGGTACAACTCCAATGTCCTTTCATTCCGCAACGATGACAAATACTCTCAATCCTCTGACCCAACATACTTTCCTTAGGTTTTTCCTCATTCTTTGTCCACTTCTGGTGGTGAGATTTCTTTTTAAAGTTTGAGAAACTGTGGTGATTTTGACCACGACCATGTCCGAAACCACGTCCACGGGCACGTCCACGACCACGACCACGACCATGGCCAAATCCACGCCCACATCCACGTCCACGTCCATAATCACCACTAGTCACAACATTTGCTTCAGGAAATGGTGTTGAACTAGTTGGACGAGCTTGATGATTTTTCATTAGTAGTTCATTATTTTGTTCTGCAAGTAGTAAGACATAAATTAGCTCAGAGTACTTTGTGAACCCCCGCTCACGATATTGCTGCTGCAGGAGCATATTATTATTAGAGGGATCCTTAATAGTTAAGTATTCGGTTTTTAAACTCTCTTGGAGATGATGACGGAGGAAAATCATAGCTTTCACTTTATCTTATTCGGATTTTGTATTTCCCTCTTTTATGGTGTCTACAAGACCCATGGCATTAAGGTGGATCTCAGCATCAAGAATCCATGTCAAACAATTGTTGCTAGTGATATCGAGGGCATTGAACTCGAGTTTCGTGAGATTCGACATTTTGAATTGCTAAAATGTAAGATAATGACAACCAAATAGAAGTTTAAATCAGATATCAAATTTATAAATTGTAAACTCTATAGCCCATATCATTATTACAGATATGATTTGAACTATATTTTTAAAGCATGATAAAGTCCGATAATACAAAACAAGTTGATATGTATTGATACGAAATTTCATAATAGCAATCAAACAATTATGAAACTACTAATTCATAAATACACTCTAATGCTAGAGTCTTAAATCATCAAATCACTCTCAAGGGTGGATTTTATATATTACATGCACACATATTTATTCTCGTTCCAGGAAAAAGTAGGCATTGAATTGAATTATTGTATTAGATTATATAATTAATAAAAGAAGATAAGTCTGCAATCTTATTACAGTATTATACGAGATCAATGATTTAACTTATCAACAATGTCATATGATGCTCTTAACAGTTTACATGATATGTACCTTAAAACCTAAAAATATATATATACTAATTTATTAAAAGAAACATATTATTTATTGAATGGTGATCATGATAATTACATACAGACTACTTAGTTAGGTCAAAGTAAATAAAGTAATTTTATTTAAACACCGAGGACAAGACTAGCATAAGCATATGATGATATCAACTTAATTTAGAAAGGTTGATAAGATTATGTCTAATAAAAATAGAAAAAGAAACTAAGGCAGAAGGGTGGTCTTATTTTTATATACACTTTTATTGTTCCTCCTGTTTCCATCATGCACCCATTTATTAATTAGGCAAACAGGCAACCAAAACACAGGGTCACAAATAATTAAGAAGTATAAAGAAAACACATTAATGCAAGTCATAAAGCAATTATAAGCAAATATAACTTTAAAATATAGACTTGTTCAAATAACATGATTATGAGTTTTTTTATTTCTACCAGAGTGTGTATGTACCTTAGACAGAGAGTGTGTAGTGACAAGTGGGTTCATGGATACACTAAACTCCTACCGTAATAGTAACAATTATATCTACGAGTGATGTGCATATTTTTAGTTTATTGCATAAATCATAAGTATGAAGTTTTACCTTAACTAAATAGCAAGCTTCAGTATCAAACACTTTGCTGTCACCTTTTGCTTATTTCTTATTCTTGCTTCCACCCGCTGCACCTTTCTTTGGTGTTCAATAATTCTAAAGTCACTTTGCTAAATTGTTCGTGCTGATAAAGTGTTAAGAAAATAACTAAAATACTAGAACATATATAAGGAGAAGAGAGACTTTCATTATCATTTTGATGTGCAATCCAAACTTATACAATCCCTCTATAGATAGGGCTATAAATCTAAGTTACATGTACAATGAAAAGCCAAAGGTTGGCTAAAAATGAGAGTATAATAAAGGGTGAGAAATCTAAGAGGTGAGAAATCTAAAAGTCATCCACACATATACAGAATATACACTTAGTTATAACATGAATCATAAAAGGTGAAATCAAAAGGTGGTGGAACCAAAAAATAAGTGAAACCAAAGTACCACATAAAAAGAGGTTTCACTTATTAATAAAGATTATTAATTATAATTGAATAGGGAGTTGCTCAAATGAGAACCCCAAGTATAATGAGATATGAGATTTAATCTCAATCCTTCATTTTATAATATTTATATACTTTTCTTTTAATCCCTACCAAACATTTTTCCTCTCACCTAACTCTTTTTTTATCCATTCGCTGTCATTACCCACCCTTGCACACCGTCTCTCTCCACCCCGACCTTCCTCCACTGCCGCTCCCCACCGTCCAAGACCATCGCGACCTCTCTCTCCCCTTCTCTCTCTCTCACTCCCTCCCCTCCCCCCTTTTCATCACCAGATCTGAATTGGAATGTTCCTCATTATCATTGATTAGCACATTATCAATTTATGTCATCGCTATTTCGTTTCAAATCATCGATATCAAGCATTGTTGTGCAAGACATGCCTGTACTATAACAAGACTAAGTCAAATTGACAACCCTAAGTAAGTTGTATTGTCATCTAAGTTTGCATTTTGTATTATATAATTTAAGTCTGTAAAAATGTTCAAAGGCAGACTGAAGTCTTTTTCTGTAAACAGTATCAAGCCTAAGAATTCTATCTGGAAGAAGATCAAGAAGATCATGCCTCAGAAGAATTATGAAGAAGCTTGGAGTTGAATAAATCTATTTTGAGAAAAATGTTCTATGTCAAGATCTCTACAAGTCACAGATTAAGTGTTATAGAGATGTCATTCGAGCACTCCACAATGACTTATAGAGAAATCAGGAAAGCTACTAGAGAACTCAGAGATATCGACAAGCCAAATTGAAGACATGAAGATTGGAGAAATTGACAAGTCATTTCTTCACAAGAGAACTCTAAAGATATCGATAAGTCAAAATATCACTAGAGATCTCTGAGATATCGACAAGTCAAAATATCACTAGAGATCTCTGAGATATCGACTAGTCAAAATATCACTAGAGATCTCTGAGATATCGACAAATCAAAATATCACTAGAGATCTCTGAGATATCGATAAGTCTATTGGCCACTAGGGAACCTAGAGATATCGATAAGCCAAAATGAAGACATAAAGATGAGAGATCTCGACAAGATACATTCTCTTATAAAGAACTCAGAGACCTCTAC
The DNA here is from genome assembly GCF_009905375.1 of Apium graveolens. Taxonomy (NCBI): domain Eukaryota; kingdom Viridiplantae; phylum Streptophyta; class Magnoliopsida; order Apiales; family Apiaceae; genus Apium; species Apium graveolens. Next base: position 224,887,876 of record NC_133654.1, read on the forward strand.
AAGTCAAAATAACTATAGAGTAATGAGAGATCTCGATAAGCCATTATACTTATCGAGATGTCAAGTTCTCTATATACCAAACTTGAGATCTCGAGGTAAAACTCAAAGTACAAAGTGTAGACCAGTTCAATATCCAAGATTATCAATCAACAAACAATCCAATCAGTTGGATTAATAAGTCTACAAAAAACAGCTTGAAGAGTACAAGATCAAAGGCCAAGATTAACTGGCAAAGTAAAGTCACAAGCATGCAAGATTAGCAAGATACACTAAGCGAGAAATAGAAAGATTTGAATATCCAAAAATAGGGTTTAGTACATGATATTGCATGATGTGTAATAACCAGTGTTTACTTTTCTATAACATAAACGCTGGATGCTTTGTTTTAGTTGTAACAAATAGATCTTAAATTTCTTGTAACTCTCAAGAGAGAAGCTGAGTTCTTAACATAACAAGAACTCAGAAGTTTGTAACAAAACACATACTTGATTTTAATATAAAATTAAGTGAAGTTTTGAAAGATAGTGTGTTCATGTGCATGTCTTATTATTTCATTCAAACTATACTATCTTTACAAGTTACATTTCTTATCTGCTTTGTTCACCAAGGTTAAGAAAAATAAAAAGTCACTAAAATTATCTAAAACACATTAACCCCCTCTGTGTTGTATTCATTACCTAACAAGTGATATCAGAGCAAAATCTGAAAGTAAACAGATTAAAGATCTTGGATGAATGAATACATAGAAACTTAGAAGCATCAAAATCCCCACCTTTGACAGATCTAACTATACACTATGGAAAAAGAAATTGCCGTTGTTTATCAGGATGGCCAATCCATTATATATTCAGATCCTCAAAAATGGCCCTTTCATTCCTATGGTAAGAGTTGAGGAATCTACAGATGGAGACATGGTCATTCCAGCACATTATGCTCCTTAAGATCCTTCAGAGTACACTGAGCCTAAGAAAGAAAAAGTCTCCCTAGACAGTGGCTTGCAGCTAATCTTGATATAGTCACTTGACAATGTAATGTACAATAACATTGTCAACTATGACAGAACTAAACAAATCTGGGAGAAAATTGAGATCTTGTGTGAAGGAACAGAGGAGGTTAGGTCAAACCAAAGGAGGATTCAGGTTTCTCAATATGAGGGGTTTATGGCTAAACCTAAAGAAGGGATTACTGAAGTTTTTGAAAGGTTCAATAAATTGATAAATGACTTGCAGCTACATGATAAATATTATAAAGCTGAGGAGGTTAACCTAAAATTCTTGCTAGCTCTTCCTGACCATCTTGAACAGAAAATTTTAGCTATTAGAGAAGGAATAGATTCGAGCAGAATAACTTTGTAAGTTCTATATGGAATCTTGAAGACTTATGAACTTGAAATGATGCAAATGAAGTCATTGAAAGCACACCATGGACATATTGTTGATGGTTCAAGTGCTTTAATTGTAAATGACAGAGAAGAAAGTGAAGATGAGCAAGATGATCAAGTTTCAGTTAGTTAAGCTATGGAACAGAAGAACAAAGGACCTCAGAAGCAAGTTGTGTTGGAGCTGGAGGAAGATGAATATTACAGCTCTGATGAATTAGATGAAATGGATCAGTCCATGGCTTACTTGGCTAGAAAATTTTCAAATATTAGAGTCAAGAAGCCAAGGTTTTTCAGAGGCAAGGGACAATCATCCAACAGTAACAATTGGAAACCAAAAACTCAGTTCAATTCAGTTAGCAAAGGTGGCTACAAAACAGGATCTGTGGATAGATCAAAGATAAGGTGCTTCAACTGTGATGAGTTGGGTCACTTTGCTACTGAATGGAGAATGCCTAAAAAGGTGAAGAAAGACAAGGCCTATCTTGAGTTGGAAGCAAAGTATGAAGCTCTCTTGAAGAAGCAGTCTGGAAAAGCTTATATTGCAGAAGGAAAGAGTTGGGATGATACTGATTTGATGATGAGGATGAAGAAGTTGGAAACTATGCACTTATGGATTTTGAGAATGGAGAAGCATCCACTTCAAAATCAAAGGTACCAACTCTAACCACTATTGATTTAAATGCTAGTCAATATAAGGAGACTGTGGAAAAGATGAGTGTGTAGATATTTCATATACACACTAGTCTAGTAGCAGCTACTGAGGAAGTCAGTAGGCTAACCAAGGCTAATGATAAGCTTGAGAGTGAAAGACAAAAGATAGATCTACTGCTTGTGGAGCTTGAGTCAGTCAAGCAAGAAAATGAATATCTGAAAACAAGCTAAAGTGTGCTGTTGAAATTGAAGCTGTGTTGAGGGAAGATCTGGAAAAGAATGAAGTCAAGTTGAAATCTTTCAGAATTGCATCTGAGTTGGTTGGACAATACCATGAGAAGAACAAGCCATGTGCTAATATAGCTATTGGTCTTGATTATGATGCCTTGAACAGAAAGAAGAAAGATATAGGTGACAAAGGAAAAGCAACAGAAAATGAAGATGTTCCAGCTATGCTGAAAAAGGTTGTTTCACCTATGTTCAAGGCATGTGAAGTTAATTTCAGTGAAAAAGAGTTGATTATAATACAAGAAATTGCTGATGAAGACAATGAGAAGAAAAATATAGAAATAACTCCAGTTTCCAAAGCTGAAAAGAAGCCCATGGTCAACCAAGATTCCAAGACACCTGTCAAGGAAACAAAAACTGAAGATGCAAGAAAGAAGAAGAAAAATAGAAATAGGAAGATTGGGATAAATAAAAGCAACAATTTTGCTGCTCCAAGGAAGCAATGTCAAAGATGTGGCTCTGTGAATCATCTAACTCACCTTTACAAAAAGGTTATTAGCAAGCCAGTAAATGGTGCATTCAAATACAATGAAGCAGATGCAAATGATCCATACTCATTCTGTGACAAGTTTGATTGCATCCCTTGCAACTTGAAAGTGATGAAAAATTACCACAAGCTGAGAGTAGACCTCAAAGAAACAAAAATTGGGTCTACAACAAAAAGGGAAAATGCAAAGAAGTCAATGAATTCTATTTTATCTGAAACAACTCATTCTGATTCTGCTCACTTTGTAAAAAAGAAGAAAGTGCCCAACACTGATTGGGTTGCTAAACACATTTAAACTCATTGTGTACATAATAAAAAGAAGTAAGTCATATGGATCATAGAAAGTGGATGCTCAAGACATATGACAGGTGATATGGCCTTGCTATCACAATTTGAGGAGAAGGCTGGCCCATTAGTGACCTTTGGAGACAACAACAAAGGCTTCACAATGGGATGTGATAAATTGATATCTGGAAATGTTGTCATTGATGATGTAGCACTAGTAGCTGGTCTTGAAGTGAATCTTCTGTGTTAGCCAATTTGAAGATAAAGGCTTTAAAGTTTTATTCAACAAAGAATAATGCACTTTTATCAGCAAGAAAACTGGTGAAGTTGCCCTAAAAGGAGCAAGGAAAGGAAGTTTATTTGTTGCAAACTTGGACTCAGCAAATAAGGATGGAATTTGCTTCTTCTACACCAAGGTTTATGTAGAACAAAGCAAGCTATGCCATAAAAGCTGTCTCACTTGAATTTGAAAGCAATTAACACTTTGGTCAAAGAGGAGTTAGTAAGAGACATGCCAAATCTGAAGTTTGCTCAAGATGAAGTCTGTGATGCTTGTCAATAAAGGGAAAATGAAAAGATCAAATCACAAGAGTAAAATTGTGAATTCTATAAGTGCACCTTTTGCATCTTATTCACATGGACCTATTTGGACCAGTTAATGTCCAGTCAATTTCAAGAAAAAGATATGCACTTGTGATGGTGGATGACTACTCAAGATACTCATGAGTAGAATTCATGCATTCTAAAGATGAGACTCCACACATCATAATTGAGCACATAAAGAAGATTAAAAAGCAGGCTGAAGATCATAACTATGTGAAAAGGTTGAGGAGTGACAATGGAACAGAATTCATGTATGCAACCTTAACTGAATTCTGCAAAGACAAAGGCATGGTTCAAGAGTTCTCAGCTGCTAGAACACCTCAGCAAAATAGGGTAGTTGAGAGGAAGAATAGAACATTAGTAGAGGCTGCTAGAATAATGCTGTAAGATGCAAAATTGCCAACTACTTTTTGGGAATAAGCTGTGAACACTGCATGCTATACTCAGAATAGATATCTCATTAACAAGAATCTTGGAAAGTCAGCTTACTCAATCTTGTCTAAAAGAAAGCCTACTGTGAAACATCTTCATGTGTTTGGAAGCAAGTGTTATGTGTTAAAGGACAACTTTGAATATGTGGAAAAATTTGACTCTAAAGTGTTTGAGGCAAATTTTCTGGGATATTCATTGGAGAGAACTACATACAAAGTCTATGTGATTGAACAGAAGAAAATTATGGAAAGCAAATATTTTACTTTTGATGATGACAAGTTCCCAGGCTTGGAATGCCTTGATGAAGATGAAGCTAAATCCCTTAAGTTTGAAATTCTCAACATTGATAGTGACTCAGATGATGAAGCTGAAATCAACACAAATCACAGAATTGTAGAAAAGTCAGATAATCAAGTGAATTATGAGAATAGAAGCTCATCTCAAACACCTGAATTTGACAGCACAAACTCAGGGGGAGAAAGAGAAGAAAATTCTGGAAGCCATGTCAGTGATGAAGAAGCAGGAAACACAAGTCAACAAACTCACACAAGGAAGTGGGATATAAGTCACACTAGAGAAGCAATTATTGATGATCCAACTGTTGGAGTGAGGACTAGAAGTGTAACTGTAAATGAATGTCTTCATGCATGTTTTCTGTCACAAGTTGAGCCAAAGAAAACTGAAGAAGCCCTTCTTGATCCTGATTGGATATCTGCAATGCAAGAAGAGGTAAATCAGTTTGAAAGAAATAAAGTTTAGAAATTGGTTCCTGCACCAAAGAACAGAGGTATTATTGGAACAAAATGGGTGTTCAAGAACAAGATGGATGAAAATGGAATTGTTACCAGAAACAAAGCAAGGTTGGTTGTAAAAGGCTACTCACGGGAGGAAAAAATTGATTATGATGAAACTTTTGCTCCAGTTGCAAGACTTGAAGCAATAAGGATTTTCCTAGAATTTGCTGCACATTCAAACTTTAAGGTATATCAAATGGATGTGAATAGTGCATTCCTTAATGGTGAGTTGGATGAAGAGGTTTATGTGCAACAGCCACCTGACTTTGAAGATCCAAAATTTTCAAATTTTGTATACAAACTACTCAAGGTTCTCTATGGACTCAAACAAGCACCTAGATCTTGATATGACACACTATCATAATTTTTGATTAAATATGGATTCACTAGAGGTACCATAGACAAGACTCTATTCTACAAGAAGCATGGTGATGATATGATCCTAGTTCAAATTTATGTGGATGATATTATCTTGGGTTCTACCAATGAAAATTTTTGCCAAAGATTCTCCAGGCTCATGCAGAGTGAATATGAAATGAGTATGATGGGGGAATTAAGCTACTTTCTTGGACTTCAAGTCAGTCAAAGAAGTGATGGAATCTTCATCAGCCAAACTAAGTATGTCAAAGATTTATTGAAAAAGTTTGGCATGGTTGATTGTTCAACTGCATCCACACCTATATCTAGAGCAACAAAGTTGGATGAAGATAAAAAGGGCAAAAGTGTAGATATTTCAAGCTATAGAGGGATGATTGGATCATTGCTTTACTTAACTACAAGTAGACCAGACATCATGTTTGCTACATGTCTATGTGCAAGATTTCAAGCCAATCCAAAAGAATCATATTTGATGGTCGTGAAGAGGATTTTCAGATACTTGAAGGGGACTCAAAACTTGGGATTATGGTATCCTAAGGGAACTGGTTATGAAGCTGTTGGCTACACAGATGCAGATTTTGCTGGATGCAGGGTTGACCAAAAGAGTACTAGTGGAAGCTATCAAATTCTTGCACAAAGACTTGTATCCTGGTATAGCAAGAAACAACAATATGTGTCAACTTCTACAGTAGAGGTTGAATACATAGCTGCAGGAAGTTGCTGTGCTCAAGTGCTTTAGATTAGAAATCAGCTAATGGATTATGGCCTAGTGTTACACAAAATTCCAATTATGTGTGACAATACCAATGCTATATCTATAGTGGCTAATCCAGTTAATCATTCTAGAACAAAGCACATTGATATAAGGTACCATTTTATTAGAGAATATGCTACAAATGGTACCACTGAGCTCATTTTTGTTCCAACAGAAAAAAAATTAGCTGACATTTTTACTAAACCTTTGGATGAAGTAACTTTCACTAGACTTGTAGGTAAAATTGGAATGCTTAATTCTTCATCCTAAGGCAAGAACTCAGCTAATGTTTTGCATCAGACTAATTTGTAGTAAATCAAAATTAATTTGATTTAATTAGAAATTAACTGAAATATGAATTATAAATATCTCAGAAATCTCTGCATATTTATTTTTCAAAAATGAAAATTCAGCTTGGAAATTTTCAAATTCTAAGAAAACTGTCTAGATGTTAATTTACATCTTTAATATGTAAAATTAACACAAGGCAGAATCAAAATAATCAAAAGTATATAGAGAACTGAGTTCTCGATAAGTCTAACTGACTTATCGACTAGTCATTTTAAGACTTCTCGAGTGAGTTCTCGATAAGTCAATTTACTGACTTCTCGAGTGACTTCTCGATAAGCTTTATTATGACTTATCGATAAGTCATTGTAGAGTTCTCTACAAGTGATAACTTACAGAGTTCTCTACAAGTATAATTTCTAGACTTATAAATAACTCAGAACTGAAATAATTTAATCCAATAAATTATTTTGGTAAAATACTTTTGGAAAAATTATTCTGATTTTACTTTGATTTATTCAAATAAAAATTGGAATCAAATTCAGTCCATTTTGGACAAACTGAGTATTTATTTGACATCTCGATAAGATTATTTTTAGTTCTCTACAAGAATAAATAAAATGACTTATCGATATGTTTTTCACATTTCAAAGTGACTTCTCGATAGACTAATTCCAAACGTCTATTTTTGAGTTCTTGACAAATCATCTGCTTTTACTATAAATACCCAGACATCTCAATACATATATACTTACGCCTTCGAGAACTCTAAGTGACCTAGCTTTTTCAGTCCAAAACCGATTTCTCTCTCGTTTCAAGATTTCTCTTACTAATTTTTCTTACCCACTAAACTTCATACTCATAATAATGGCAGCAAACAATATTGCACCCTTCATCCCAAATAAGACTAATTTCCTTGCATTCTTAGATGCAAACCAAGCTCCTGAAACTTTCAAAAGTTTTGTCAAGTTCTTGTCTGAAACTTACTTTGTAGGAGCTCTTACTGCTAATCCTGTGCTTTACTGGGATGTGTTAGGGACAATTATGCATGAGAACCAGGTTGTATCAATTGTAATAAAATGCATAATCAAGGGGAAACGGGTGGAAATAATTGAAGATGATGTCAATATGGCACTAGGAATACTGACAAACTGGTGGAGGCTCCAACTCAGGATGAACTTTATAAATTCATGGACTTCATCAACTATTCTGAGAAGATCAACCTGTCAAGCATGAACAAGAAGAACTTGAGGAGAGAATGGTCCTTTCTTTTTGATTCAGTGATAAGGGCTTTCACTTGCAGGAAGTCAGGGTTTGACAACATCTCTAGTGTTGTCCAAAAGCTGGTCTACTCAATGGCTCACAACAAACAGATTAATGTAGGACACTACATACTGGAGGAGCTGAGCACCAGACTAACAATGCCATTGGAGTCAAGAGGTAAGGAAAATTTTCTTCTTAGATTCATTATGTCTGCTTTGAACTATAAAGTGAATGACATACATTTGATAAATGGTGTAGATAGATCACAAATAGGCAATTATAAGAAAGTGTCCAAAATTCTATTTGGATCAATTGCTACAATGAACAAGGTACCTGTAAGTCTCAAAATCACTCCATTCATGATGGAGAGGTTTATGACTTACCCTTACCCTATGTCTGACATGAGGACTAATGCTCAATCTAAATGGTCCATGAACCTGTGGAAGTACAAAACACAGGAACACCAACAAGGACCTTCCAATGCTGAGACCCTTTCTTCTATACCTAAAACAGCTAGGAAACCAACCACCTCATCCTCCCAAAAGGGTGAAGTGAGTAAAAAGAAGAGAAAATAGGCACCTTTACCAATCATAAGAGAGAGTAGTGATGAACAAACACTAACTGAGTCACCCTTGGTCAGAAAAACAAAGAAGGCTAAGAAACCTGAGTTAACCATACAAACCACCTCTGTATCCTCCCAAAAGGACGTAGTTGTACAAATGGGGACAAAACAGATACTAGAGACATCCTCTCAACAGGGTATTTCTATTCAAAAGAGTGTTCTCTCCAATGCATCTTATAAAGAGTCTACACAACCAACACTTGAACAAGTACAAGTGTATGGTAGGAGAAATAAGGATGACACACACAAGGAGAGCACATCCCTTGAAGCTCCCTCATTCATTCAGGGGGAGCTGCCAACACTCAATCCTGAGCTTCAAAATCTTATATATAATATTTCTTCTTCCTATAATGAAACACTTTAATCAAATCCTCAAGTGTTGCCCTAATCAAGTGACTTGGTTCAAGAAACCTTGCTCACCACTCAGAAACCATAATTAGTTGGTGAGAGGCTACATGCTGGGGTAGACCTTGATGACACCAACACAAACATGGGGGATTCATCAGTTTTTACTGAAGACCCCATGGAGATCACAAATGCACCTTCATGTGTAAATCAGTCTTCACAAACTATTAAGTTTGAGGGTAGTAATCCTGAGGGGGATCTATCTAAATTCTCTCCAATTTAATTGGAGGTTCCTGTTCCAGGAACAACTCCCCTCAAAACCCTAGAAGAAATTACATTAACAGTTATGCTAGGAGTACAATTACCAATAATCCTGTCATAGAGGAGGCAAGAATAGCACATTCAAGTGACAGTGTGGTGCAAGACACACAAGGGTTTGAGGTTGTTGTAAATGACAGTAGCACGGTCAAATCCCTTCCAATTCAAATAGAGGCTCCCACAACTGGTGAGGAATAACACCATGTCATAAACACAGAGAAATCTGTGAGTCAAACTGTGAATCCTGTCATAGGTGGTTCTGGCCCTACACTCCAACCCTCAACCTCACAACCTCAACAACCACACCTCCTCTCACAATGGTTGTAATCAACTGACTCTCAACCTACATCTATGGATGATCTTCTTGTTGAGCATATTTCTGGATTAGCGAACATCTCATAGCATCTACTTACTTCTGATATGAGCAATCAGGATTATCAAGCCATTCTGCTAACATACAATGAAGAAGTTGAAAAATTAAATGAGAAAATTGTAAATGATGCAGAACAAGATGGGAATGTAGATGCATGGTTATCCAAGGACTTTGTTTTGGAGATGGATCAAGTCTTGGCTAGGTTTAGGGATGAATATGTCACTATTCTTGGAAGCAATGCCAAGACCTTGACTCCACAGGATGTTTATGAGACAGTCACAGAAGTTTACAAAGCTCAGTTCAAAGCTTTTCACGTCTTTGATAAAGCTTTGGAACTAAAGATGATTGGTCATGAAGAAAAGATAAGGAAGCTGGTGAAGGAGAAAATGAATGAGATCATACCATCTCAAGTCAAGATCACCTCTAAATTTAAACATTTTGCTGATCAAATGGCAAGGCTTGATCTAACTTCTGTGGAAATAGATGTCAAGAATCTGAGACAATCCTTCATTGCTCTTCATGAAGTGGTCCAACAACATATCATCAATTCAAACGACATAAAGATCAAGCTGGACCAGCTTCACCAGACCAGATATGAGCCTTCTACATTGCTTATGGATGGTATTAAACAGGCTGTGGAAGCAACTTTTGGCTCTTCAAGGTCTACAATCTCTCAACCACCTATCTCAACATCTACAAACCTCCACATCCAGTCTCTTCAACAACAAATCTCCACCTTACATTCTTCAAATGACCAGCTCACAGCTCAAGTGCATGCTCTCACTACACTGGTGAAGAGTCAACAGGCTAATATTCAAGCATTGGTGGACTCCCACAAGCATTTACAAATGCAAAATTCTATTTCTTTGGGAGCCATCATGGGTAAACTCAATATCCCATTTCCTGCACTTCCTGAAGCTGTGAGCCTGAAATTCCTACTCCTCTTATCATGCCTGCCAAAAAGACTAAGGGGGAGATAGAGGCTAGGCTAAGATTATCTACTCCAACTGTCCAAGCTGCTGACAAGAGCAAATCTCAAGAAGTTGATATTGGAATGGAGAGGCTTATCAGAACAGCTGAGGGACCTAGTCTGAGCAGGGAATTTTATGAATTACTCAAGGCTCTTAGGGCTTCTATAAATAACAATTTCTTCACTTACAAGAAGGGGATGAGAGAAGAAGGAAGAAAAAAGAATATGGCTCAGGACCACACCAACAAACCCTAAAAATCCAAACTCAAGATCAAACTTCAAAGCCAATAAACTCATATACTGAACCTCATCCTACCTCAAAGCCTAAATTCCTATACAAAGAGACTGACAACACCTTTCTAAAAATACCAATCACCTCAAGCCAAACATTTCTAAAGAAAATTACAAACCTACTTTTTGTCAAGACATCACTCAAAATTCACTACAAGTATGTTGGGAGGAAATCTAAGAAAGCCATACATACTGAAAAAGTACAAGTTACTGAGAGGGCCATCTGGAACTATTTCAGGCAAAGTGATTTTCTACCTCTAAACTGGTATAGCTCAGATGAAGACTACTTTCAACAACTAGCTGAGGAAATAGTCAGAGTTTGGGTTGTAACACTAAGGGAAGTAAGAATTTATTATGAGGATGGGTCTTTCACATTTCTTGGCTGTAACTTAATGGACTCCTTCTCTCCCACAGAAATCAAGAGAGTGATAAGTTTACTAAAGGATAAGGATACTACTACAAGAGCACAGAGATCTGTTTTGGCTGAATGATTGATTATAAGGGAGGAAAGAAGAGCAAATAATGAAGCTGAATATGAGGAGAGGAAGAGGAAGTATGATGAGGAGATTGAATTATATATTAAAAGATTAGAAGAAATCAAGGCAAAAGGAATGAGCAGAATTTCTAAGGATGGAAAATTTTTAAATATCAAAGCTGGCAAATTCACAAGATTTAGGATTGATTTGCTAGATGGTTATCCAAAGCCAGAAAGACTTATACTTGCGAAAGCTCTAAGAGGGACACAAATCATAGAGGAACTTGAAATTCTTGTTTACTTAAAAGACCTCATTGGAGAAGAAATAGAAGCAAAAACAGTCTTTGTCTGATGCATGTAACTATTTAAACTCTATAAATCACCTAATGTATAAATGTTGTAATTATATCAATTTTTATGTATTAGTCTAATTTTCTATTGTAGCTTGGGGTTAGTCTTGTTAACAGGCATGAATTTGTGTTAAGCAATCTTCTCACAAATTAGGGGAGATTGTTGTGCAAGACATGCCTGTACTATAACAAGACTAAGTCAAATTGACAACCCTGTGTAAGTTATATTGTAATCTAAGTTTGCATTTTGTATTATATCACTTAAGTCTGTAAAAATGTTCAAAGGCAGACTGGAGTCTTTTTCTGTAAACAGTATCAAGCCTAAGAATTCTCTCTGGAAGAAGATCAAGAAGATCATGCCTCAGAAGAATTATGAAGAAGCTTGGAGTTGAATAAATCTGTTTTGAGAAAAATGTTCTAAGTCAAGATCTCTCCAAGTCACAGATTAAGTGTTATAGAGAAGTCATTCGAGAACTCCAGAATGACTTATAGAGAAGTCAGTAAAGCAACTAGAGAACTCAGAGATATCAACAAGCCAAATTGAAGACATGAAGATTGGAGATATCGACAAGTCATTTATTCACTAGAGAACTTTAGAGATATCGATAAGTCAAAATATTACTAGAGATCTCTGAGATATCGACAAGTCAAAATATCACTAGAGATCTCTGAGATATATACAATTCAAGATATCACTAGAGATCTATGAGATATCGATAAGTCTATTTGCCACTAGAGAACTCAGAGATATCGATAAGCCAAAATAAAGACATGAAGATGAGAAATCTCGACAAGGTAAATTCTCTTATAGAGAACTCAGACACCTCTACAAGTCAAAACAACTATAGAGTAATAAGAGATCTCGATAAGCCATTATACTTATCAAGATGTCAAGTTCTCTATATACCAAACTGGAGATCTCGAGGTAAAACTCAATGTACAAAGTGCAGAACAATTCAATATGCAAGATTATCAATCAACAAACAATCCAATCAGTTGGATTGACAAGTCTACAAAATGCAGCTTGAAGAGTACAAGATTAAAGGCCAAGAATAACCGGCAAAGTAAAGTCACAAGCATGCAAGATTAGCAAGATACAATAAGCCAGAAATAGAAAGATTTAAATATCCAAAAATAGGGTTTAGTATATACTATTGTATGCTGTGAATAACCGGTGTTTACTATTCTATAACGTAAACACTGGATGCTTTAATTTAGTTGTAACAAATAGATCTGAAATTTCTTGTAACTCTCAAGAGAGAAGCTGGGTTCTTAACATAACAAGAACTCAGAAATTTGTAGCAAAACACATACTTGATTTTAATATAAAATTAAGTGAAGTTTTGAAAGATAGTGTGTTCATGTGCATGTCTTATTATTTCATTCAAACCATATTATCTTTACAAGTTACATTTCTTATCTGGTTTGTTCACCAAGCTTAAGAAAAATAAAAAGTCACTAGAATTGTCTAAAACACATCCACCCCCCCTCTGTGTTGTATTCATTACCTAACAAGCATGAACAAAGATTGATTGCTTGAGGTAAGTTTTTGTTCGTTGACGTCATTGGGAGCTTTAATCAGTTGTTTAGACTGGCCGGTGGTTGAGAAATCAGTGGTGTGAAGTCACCAGAAAACATGAGAGTTTAAGCTGTTGTGAATATTTGTTGGTTATGGTGGTTATTAGTGGTGGTTGTGTACTGATAGTGGTGATTAATGAAGATGTTTAAGTGATTATGTTGGTACAATAATCGAATTTGGTCACCATGATCGAATCTGCTGGGCAAAAATGGTTGATTGCCGGCGGTGATTTTTCATTTTCTCATGGTGATTTTTCGCTTTCCGATGGTAATTTTTGGTTTGACGGAGGTGATTTTATGTCTGCTGGTGGTGAATTTCTGTTGGTGGTGAATTTCTGTTGGTCGCCGAAGTTGGTGGTGTCCGGAAATGGTGGTTGCTGGAGGTCATGATGGTTGATGAGTGGTTGAATTAGATAGAAGATGATGAAATATTAAAATATTAAATATTAAATCAATGGTGAGAAATGATTATGATGAATTGAAATGAGTGGATATGATTAATTTTTGTATCTCACAATAGTGTGGTTTTCATTGGAGCATGACCCTAACTGAACATATATCGAACATGTAATTAATTATAAGAATCTTATCTATCACTCGTACTCAATAATACTGTACTTATTGGAATCACGTAAGGTGTATAAACAATTAGTCTATATGAACATACACTAACATTAACAAGGACACCTAATAGTAAATTAAAAACATAATATCAAAAACATAATACACAAAGATGATGAGTTCAAGAAACTAGTAAAACAAGGTATCATGTTATAGCTCTGCGTATTTCGGTTTATATCGAACATCACCCAGCCTCTTGTTTTCATATATCTGTTTTATCATTGTAACAGATGGAGAAAACGTTAATATTAAATTGGTTTGTACCAAGTTAGATATAAAAGTGTCTATTTTAATCTCAAAATCCATGTTTGTTCTTCGAAATGCATAAAAAAGCTGTATCAATCGCAGAGAAATCAAATCAAAACAAGCATATTAGGACGATAAAATTACCCTGTTTGTACATTATATACAAGAATTATTAGCAAGATTGTGTGTGGATCAGTATGTAATGTTAGTGATCGGTAATATCATTGAGGACCACATTATCATTTATCACTGAATCATGCTATAAAAGCCTTAAGACATTCACCAAGTAAGACACTATAACTAAGCCAACTGCCTCTAATATTTTCTTAAGTACACTAAAATATATTGGATGTTATTAGGCATGTCAACACCTTTGAGTTACAAGGTGAAAAGGAGGTCTCCGGAGTTGATAACTCCGGAAAAGCCTACTCCTCGCGAGTACAAACTTCTATCAGATATCGATGATCAACAGAGTCTTCGATTCCAGCTCCCCATGATACAATTTTATACGAGAAACGAGTTGATGATGAGAAAGAATGTTGATCCGGTGAATGTGATTAGGGTGGCATTAGCTAAAACACTTGTGTTTTATTATCCATTTGCTGGTAGATTACGAGAAGGAGCTAGTCGAAAACTTATGGTTGAGTGTACTGGCGAAGGAGTTATGTTTGTTGAGGCTGATGCGGATGTTAGAATTGAGCAGTTTGGCAGTCCGGTTATGCCTCCGTTTCCTTGTTCTGATGAGCTGCTTTTTGATGTTCCCGGTTCTAGTGGGATTCTTGATTGTCCTCTAATACTCATGCAGGTAAGCGTTTGATTAACTTAAAATTTACTAAAAACTATAGTTAATGTGGTTTTGTGGTTAGAGATAAAGTAATCATTACAGAGGTAGTATATTAAGTGAAGGGACAAGCATGAACATTACCTTAATATTATTTTTTTATAAGTAAGTTAATGTGAATTGATTTTTACATTTCTCTGCATTGCACGGGTTAATAGCTAGTAACATTAAGAGACTATTAACTCATTTTATGATGGCCAAACAAGCTATGAATGCTCAATGCCTGTTTAGTAAATTTGAGCAGCCAAAAAGTGTCGTAGTTCACTTTTTATAGTGGAGAGAGAAAGATAGCGATTTTATTAATTATAAGGAATATATGATAGGAGTATAAGGAAAATATGATAGGAGCAAAAGAAGGCTCTTTATATAATTCCTCTGTTTTCTTTTATATATCGTTTGACTTTCTTGTACACAATTTTAAATTTTTTATCGGATAGATAAAATAATATTTTTGAAATTTTATTTTTTTAAATTAAATTTTTAGTTATATATTTTTATCCAAAAAAAAATTAAAAATTATTATTCTAACTATACAGTCAAAGCACTTAAAAGTGTGTGCACAAAAATCAAACGTAATATAATAAAAAAACAGAGGGAGTATAAAGAGTGGTGAGAGCTCGAGGGTGATTTAAGGAGGTGCTAAGACTGATGTAAGAATGTATTAAGAACAATTGAAGAGAACATACGGGGAAGAAAAAAAGTCTCTACTTGGTTAAAAATAAATTTCTCGCTAGTTTCTAGTTTCTACTGCGGAAAATAAAGAAAAAGGTGAAAATAGGGAGGTGACATATCTTCTTTTTAATTAACAATTTGTGTGGATGTAAGCAGGTGAGTCGTTTCAAATGCGGAGGATTCGCTCTTGGTTTGCGGATGAACCACACAATGTGTGATGTGGCAGGAATCGTACAATTCATGACTGCTTTAAGCGAGATAGCTAGAGGTGCATATGCCCCGTCTATGCCACCAGTATGGCATAGAGAGCTACTCGATGCCAGAGATTCTCTTCGAGTCACCTATGCACACCGCGAATATGATGAGGAGATTAGTAACGAGAGCACAATGATTCCGCCAAACCTTGAACATCGTTACTTTTTCTTTGGCCCTAATGAAATTCGTGTACTGCGACAATTTCTTCCATATAATCTCACTAATTGTTCAACATTTGAAGTTCTCACTGCTAGTCTCTGGCGATGTCGCACTCTTGCCCTTCAAGTTGATCCAGAGGAGGATGTGCGCGTAATTTGTCTTGTCAATGCACGTGCAGCATTTGATCCTCCTCTGCCAAACGGTTACTATGGAAACACATTCGCTTTTCCGGTAGCCATCACAAAAGCTAAGAACATAACATCTCATAACTCAATTGAACTTGCAGTAAAACTTATCAAAAAAGCCAAGACAGATGTTACGGAAGAGTACATGAGGTCAGTAGCAGATCTAATGGTTATAAAAAATCGACCTCATTTTATGATGCATAATACATTTGTAGTGTCGAATGTGACACGAACTGGATTTGGAGACGTGGATTTAGGCTGGGGTAAAGCTGTTTACACCGGCCTTCTCCCGGGAATGGCGAGTTTTTACGTACCTTTTAAGAACAAGAAGGGTGAAAATGGAATCCTGGTGCCTATATGCTTGCCGAGTTTTGTCATGAAAAGATTTGTGAGAGAAGTTGATAGCATGTTACAAAATGATTTTAAATTGGTTGCAGAAGACAGTTTGCCTTATATTAAGTCCGCTCTTTAAGTAATCTAGCGTTTATGTATTGCTCAACATTGTTATGTTTAGCAGCGTCTTGTTATGCAGCCTAGAAATGGTGCTAATCGATAATCTTAAACTCGAGCAGTACACCATATTAATTGGGACATGCTTTTAAGAGTATGACCAAACAAAATTAAATTTAGTCTATTTCAGAGTGAACCCCAATATCAGAAACAATATGATGACACTTTATAGTATGAATCCGTAAATTTTACACAATTTATGATCAGAAGCGGAATGAGCTCTAGTGTCACTTTAAAAGTAACTTAAAATGGAAGCAAATTTGAAGTTGGCACAGTTCTATTTACGGTACGCAAGTGGGCTAAATCCCAACTTAGAAGCTGCAAAATCAATCTCCAACAAGTTCTCCTCAACTTATTGCCCTTCCATCACTATCGAAGTTCTAGAATTTAGTCCTCCATCCACAAATCCTAAACACACAACATTTTTGTTTACCTGAACCATCGAGTTTCCACCATATATCCTCCAGTAAATGTCCTTGCTCTGTAACACTAGATCAATTGTTGGCACAGCTGGACCAGGTATTGTTGGACAAACTTAGTATTTTAGACTAAGTTGTGAATCATTTTGAGACTCTATATGAGTGAGACATATTATGTGTTAGTGGTGTGTATTTATTGGAACGTATTCTCCTCTTCGAGGGGATTCCAACGCATATTTACACGCTCAAATTGAGTAAAAGGTGAATGAGAACTGATGTTCCCAAGTTTTACCTTTTAATATGAAAAGTGGTTTTGTACCACATCGAGAGTAGTACAAACCTATTCCTTAGTTTTTCTTATAAATACCATGTACCACATCGAAAAGAAAATAAAGTCCTTTCAAACCTCTCCTTATAAATAAATAGAGTCTTAGGGCACCAGTTTTATTAAGTCGAGGAAATAAGAGTCATCTCTTTCATTCTCGGTCTCTTTAGTCTTAAATTTTTCCAATATTCCGGTGATAGTTCTCGGTCTCAGTTCAAGTTCGCTGAGAGTATATTCGATCTATCGATTATACTAGTATCTCGTTTTATCCTGGGAAGCAGGTCGCTAAACACGGATGGTGCGGGGCGAAATACTTTAAGGAGACAGTTTTCTGGACTCGAGATTAAATACAATCTCTGTTTGTTTTCTTAAACCCTTCTCCTAATTTAATTGTTAATTCTCATATGCTTATGTGATTTAAGAATTACCAATGTTCTTGTGAAATGGTTATATATTCAATATATTTATATAATAATGTCTTTATCGTACAAGATTGATAACAATCTTAAAGCAGTTTTCTTCAATTTTCATACTTTCTTATGAGTAGATGCAAAAATCAATTTGATTGTTTAAATTGGATTTATTTATGGGTATATGAGTGACCATTATTTGCCTCATTAATTAAATTAAATTAATTGCGTTAATTTCTTTGATCACTTGTTGCCATGTGCTTGAAATTAATATAAATTTAATTTTAAGTGGTGCTTTGTTTAAGCATAACAGGTACGAGGCAAAAGTAAGCACAAAGTTGTTGGATAATTGGTTTCTTATAAGGCTATTGATGCTTTAATGGTTATTGATTTATGATCAACTTATAATCAAGTGGACATATTTGGTGACATCTCTCTCGGGTTGATCATTATAAATTGGTAGATTAAACCCAAATTTATAATTTGTCCATGTTTTCGCTATTAATGGATAGCTTATTATGTTTTGTTTAATTAACATGGTGATTGATAATATATATGAGCTAGAGTTTCTTAATTCTGAATTGGTTTCGGAATTATTAGTATTCTGATACAAGAATCGTATATGTTATAGTTTACATACGTGTTTGCAAGTTCATAAAATGATATTGCTATGCAATTAAATGATATGGCTACATAAATGTGACCCTTCATGATGGAACTTGATTATTTGGTGATTAATTTTAATCATTGTTGAGTGATAATAAGACATCAATTATTATTGTTTAATCTTTAATAATGGAGTTGTATCACAAACTTGTAATACTGGATAAATAGAGGCCTTACCGCGTATCTATTTAATTGGAGAAAATAGATTACAAGCATAGGTTGGTGACAATAAACGTGATGCAAAGTATGTAGTTCTAAACATCTTATTTTAATAGATTTATATGTTAACAAAATGCTTTTAGTTTATATGGAGGCTTTGGAAAGCTATTAAAGGAGGCATAAGTTGCTTTATTATGTAACGTGTCTCGTTAGTTAACATTAGTTTGACTGGAAAAATTTGTTCTAGTATTTTCACTTGTGCTGCACTTGATAGAATGCAGTAATATGTTTGTTGTTAAACAATGTGACGAGTTGTGCAGCTGAAGTGAACCAGATTTATAATTGCTCAGGATTCTCCACATTAAAAACCTAATGGGCCTAGAGTACATGTTATGGGGGCACATAAATTACATTTTTCTGGTTGGATTTTTCCTCCAGTTAAATAGTAATTTCACGTGTTGGTGTCGGTCTGCTGCGGCAGTGACACACGAGCCTATTATAGTGATCCATGTGATACTTAATACGACGAATATTAATATCAGTATTTATGCTGAACTTCGGAGAGAATTCGAAAAGTTGTTAACCCTAACGCATCAGTTGATCAAGGATCACTGAACGTGGGTTTATTGAAGATTTATGTTCTTCCTTGGGTCTTTTCTGGTTGTACCAGTAGGTGAGCCAGAAATGTAGGTTCGTGTGAACCATGTAAATATTTTAGAGAAATTCGGTAATTGAATTTTTAATGATAAGAACCACGGGAAGTTCTTTAAACATGATATTAAAATCTTATAGGTTTTAATGAATGACGTAAAACCTGCTCAGATGAGAGGTAGTGACACGATACGTGTTTACTGTCTGGTTTGATAGTAAAACATTTGTCACTCGTACTCGTAGTCGAGTCAATATTGAAGCTAAATAGAGAGATGTGTGCTCTATAAACTCAAGGGTAAATCCAACTTAATACAGATAATTAAGATGGTAGTGAATAATTTTGATGATGAATAATCACCGGGCAAATTCTGTTTGCAACGTGAATATTCATGAGGTCGTTGCACCTTACTCGCATTAAATAAATAGAGTAGATGCAGGCTTGAGTTGCGCTCTGAGAGAGATGCAAAATGATTGTGATCAGCTCAGACTATCACTGAATTTGAGGATATTAGTTACGAAGGGCTAATCGTCCTTAAACATGATACCACCGAAGGAAATAATTAAATTTCCTATTAGTTTTGGAATGTTTTCTGACATTCTATAAAATATTAAAATTGTGGGGGTATCTAGAATAGAAAATTATTTAATTCTCTATGAATAGTGGAATGTAATGAAACATTCTTGAAAATAATTGAAATGTGGGGGTATCTCAAAACTTGATACCAATACCTCTGTTGGTAGCATGAGATCCAAAATCAATTGAGATATTTTGGATGGATACATAGACAATGGTTGAGTCAAATAATATCCGATATATGAATCTAATTTTTGAGATTCGTAAGAATACTATTACAGAGTTTAGGAATGCTTATGCGATAAGCTAGTAGATCCTAGTAGATCTGTAATTAAAAGTCATCTAAATGAACTTACGAGTTATTGGATGAATGTGAGGATGAACCTGCAGAGAGCAAAAGATTGATAATTTGCTTGAAGGTGAACTCGTAAATTTAATAGAAGCAATGCGCTTCTAGTATAATTCCTTGATAAGTGAATATATCAAGAGAAAATTTGACTATTACTAAGAGTCAATAAATCAAGATTTTCTAGCACGTGTACTAGAAAATGGATTGTGCATGTTCTCTCTATGTCCTTTGTGGGGGAAATGATGTTAAGAAATAGAGAGAGTGGTTCTGTTTAACAGAATCTTGTTTAAAAAATATATAGATCTTCTTACGAGATAGAAGCATTAGGACCCAAATGAATTTTCAAATTGGGAAAATATATGTGGGTCTGAAGGAAGTATAAGGTCAAACTGATAATAAAATATTACAGTCAAAAGTGATGACCTTATATAATCTATGAAAGATTCTCGAGTTTTGAGAATAAGGTTCATTAAGATGATACTAAAATCACTACTAGAAATATTAGATACGACATCGGTGTTTAGACATCGGCATGTAATGCACCCGATGTTAAAAGTCTGTTTAACATCGGTTTAGAAATAAGCGATGTTTAATATAAATGCTGACATCGGTTTCACATAGTAGCTGTTGTCTATATTCAAAAATTAAAAAGGCCAAATATATTCTTTTAACTTTGACATCGGCTAATTTTATTAACCGTTGTCTATGACCATTTTAAAAATAAATAAATTTCACTTGTCTTTTTTCCCCCGGTTTTTCAGTAGTTTCCCCCTTTAATTTTGACAAAATTTTCACTTTATTCTTATCCCCCCTTTTCTAAAATATACCTCACCGGCTTCCATCGTCTCTCCCGCGACCCCCGTCTCTCTCGTCTCTCTCGTCTCTCATCTCTCATCTCTTATCTTTCTTTCATCACTCATCTCTCTCTCTCATCTCTCCCCTCTTTTTCTCTTACCCTGAAACTCCCACTCATCTATCATCTCTTTCTCTTTTTTCTCCTAAACCCTAATTTCAGCCCCAATCTAAATTCAAACTTTGGAGCTTCAAATTGAGCTTCAAACCAGTAAGATTATAAACTAGTAGAAGCTTTGGAGCATCCGAAGGTTCATAAATTTGAGGTTTTGGAGCATATGGAGGTTCACCGTTTGGAGTTTTGGAACTTTGAGGTATATTCTTCTATCTCCCTCTTTTGTGCATGTATATAAGAAACATTTTTTGGGGGTTTTATGTTCGGATTTTTGGGATTTTTTTGGGAGTTTTCGGTCGGATTATATACTTGGACAAGACGGTTTTGGTACTGTTTACAAGGGAAATATTGATTAGAATCTCAGAGTTGGTTTGAAATCTCTTCCGGTTGCGGTTAAGGTTCTTAATAAGAAAGGGCTTCAGGGTCATCGTGAGTGGCTTGTGAGGCTTCAGATTCATATTACTAGTTGTTAGACTGGTTATTATGTACTGTGATGTAATTGACTTTATGTTTGTTTTATATACTGTGAGTCTTCAGGTTCATATTATTATTATTATGTACTGTGAATTTTCTAGGTGAGCTAAGGCATCCTAAAACATAATTTAGTTTTGTTGTTTTATGAAGATCTCACTCTTAGGTTATGTTCTGTTGACGTGCATAAAATTTAGTTTTTACATCACAATCTTAAGATGGGGAGAAACACTGAAGAACAAGTTATCATACATACGAGATCAAAGGTCAGTAGACTTTGCACTTCTACTGTTATATTAGGAGTATAAAGTTTTTCGAGAATAAATTTACATAACAAGGTTTCATTATGTTCTGTAATGATAAATTTCTGACATTTTATGATGAACTTATCAGGCAAGTATGGATGTTGATCTGAGCAGAGCCCTGTTTAGTTAGAAGCCCAAGTCGCCAACTGAAAATGGCAGGCCGAGTAGTATGGTTTTTAAGGTTAATTTAAAATTTTGTATTTTTTTCAGTTCTATGCAATGGTTCATCTATATTAGATGTTGATCTATCATATGAACTTGTGAAAACAGAAAGCTCGTGTGGTGATTCCGGCTCATATAGTAGCAGAAGCAATATCAACACTTCATGGTCTTGATCTGAGATGGTCAGGGACTATCACACCTACAGAAATAAATTATGTTGAACAGTATGTACTAGCCAAGTATCCGGAATACTCGAATGCGCTTGTTGAAGGAGGAGAGCATACTTAATTTGAGCTTATAGTTAAACATCTTAATCTGTGTCCCAGGTTTGTTGATGATGTTTTGTTAGAAAGAAACACATGATTATGAAAGCTTATTTTTTGTTTTAAAGGGTCAACAAGACATTAATACAAACTTTAGATTTAATTTTTTGTTATTTGATAGATCTTATATGTTTAGACCTATAAGCTTATTTTTTAGATTTAGACATTAATACAAGCTTATTTTTTGCTATCATACTTGGGTTACTATTTGCTAGTATGTGTGAGGAAGTCAAACTCTTTCTTCCTTCAATATATTAATCATGAACTTCTCTTCTTTGGTCAAATTTATAGTCATGCTGATTTAGCGTGTTAAAGAAAGTCCTGGCAAGCTTGGATGAAGCTTTGCGGTGGTTCACCAGTTAGAGTAGACTGGGACATTGACTCATAGGTATCACTGTGGACATGTACCTTATCCGAGAATGAGTACACTGTGATATTTACATGACTTATTTCTAAATATGCCAAGGAATGCAGGAACTTGGAAGGTCCTCTGTTCTCTTCTGTGGTATGAACTATCTATCTGCTTTTGGCCACTCGGTGTTTGTCCTTTTCAGGTTCCATGTAGTTTTAGGTATATATAAAAATACATGTCAAATTCCAATTTAGGGGGTGTAGTTATGAATTAATTAACCCTCTAAATTGAAAAAAAGAAGTAAATGTAGCCCAGATAGTCCTTCCTTCCAATGTGAAATATGACATCGACAAATTGAACACTCTGAATATAGCATCAGAAACACTCGGGGAGAAAACAAATGAAAATGCACGAAAAATAAAAAGAGTCTTCGATGCCGTGTACGACCTTGTTCACCTTTGTACTAGCTTTCATTAAATCGAAATATGCATTAAAATCCCATCCTAATTGTGTATGTTGTAGGCGATCAGTGTTGATACCTGTTGCTGCTGTGATGCTTCTTGTATCTATTCTGGGTCTGCGTATGTATCATATAATCCATGAACTAATATTATTATTATTATTATTATTATTATTATTATTATTATTATTATTGTTCCTCGCTTTTGCCATGTTCTTGCTAGCTTATTGATTTGGTTTGTTGTTTATTTTGCAGTACTATCGCTTCTTGGTCATCGACATGCAATTCACATGTAATTACTTCATATGCTCATTTAGTTACAGTTTTCCTTCATAAAGAAATCGACTGTATTGCTGTGTGCTTTTAATAATCTTGCCGAGCTATGTTATTGTTGCAGATTTGTTGTGAGCGGATGGTTACTTGTCACAGTTATATTCATACTTTGCGGAATATTTGTGATAATTGACAAGTGAGTTACTAAGAAGTTTATACGATACATTTTTTTTGCATCCATTCCAAATATAATGCCTGAGCATTTGTTTTTCTTCTCCAGTTGACAGTTTATAATGCTGTTTTAGTCGTTTTTGAAATATCACAGAAGAAATATGTAATGAAAGTTCTAATCTTTACTTTGTGAGAACAATATTTGTCCGCCTGTGCTAGTTTTACTGTTTTTGTTATTTAATTTAGTAACTTTTTTAGTTTTAGGATGACATTCCGAATTTGTGATTCTTATATGGTTTTGTTGATAATACAGGTAAATTTGATCTAGAATATGGTTGGTGTTGATACCATCAAACCTAGAGGTGATTTTATTTTACTTCTCTATGTGTTTAGTTTCCGCATTGATATTATTTTTATTTGTTTTTTCTTTGTGTCTTGACAATTTCATGTATGTGATTAGCTTGTTTAAAAATATTGATGGATGAGGTTTTCAAGAAGTCGTAAAAGAATAAATTGAACCAATGTACAGTTAAACCTCTATAAATTAATGGTAGTAGGATTTGATCAAGATTGAAACTACATTGTGTCTGGTCTCTATTATGCCTACATTGTCTCTAATCTTTATTATGTCGGGAGCAAGAAAAAATATTAATTTATCAAGGTTATTGTTTTGAAATTGGGGTTGCTGTTCTAGTTGTAAAAATGAGAAACAACGTAAATTATAAGAGATCATATCTGGAACACAATTTCCTTTAATGGTATAAAATTATATGAGATTACGAGTAATAATGCTACTCCAGGGTGGTATAGATGAATTTGCACTTGTGCATCACTTGTTATAGAAAAGAAAAAGAACTCAAATAAGGTCAAAATGATCAGTCTGTGAAGGAACTTAATTTGAGATAACTATTTTTACTAGAAATTTCTTGCTAATGGCTTGTATCAGTTCATCGTTAAATTTTGATTCTAAAAAAAGACCAATAAGCATTTCAAGACATGAAAATGATACGCATTAGCAACACTGCTAGCTGTTATGTATATTGGGAGTGAAAATGTGATTTAAACTTTATTTAAATATTAAATGTGATTTAAACTTCATTTAAATATTCCCATTTAACTGATTGATTCTTCAGATTTTAAAATCATTACTTCACTTAACATATTTTCTTAGCTGTGCAGATGTTTGTATTGTTAGTGTTGCACGTACACCAATTGGTGGATTTCTTGGAACTCTTTCATCTTTATCAGCCACCAAACATGGAAGCACAAGTTACTTTAATTTTTTTTGGTCATGTATAAACTCTTGACAAGTTCTTAGTTAAAAGAGTCTCGATAACTATTTATTTTATTTTTATTGGTTGGGATGTTTATTTTAGACTTGGAATGTATGTCTGAATTGGTTGTTGGAATATTGTATGTTAAGAAATTTGGTATCAATGTAGTTTTATATTTTTGTTGGATGTTTTTGGTTGGATGTTGCATTGTTTGCTATTTTTTTGGTTGTGTAAATGCAATTGGTTCATGTGGCTGTAAAACAGGACCAAGATGGCATGTAATTTACACCCCATTAACATCACAATGGTAAATGTAAACCGATGTAAAAAATTTACAAAAGACATCATGTAAAATATGAAATTGGCTGATGTTAAACAAAAAGATTTAACATCGGTTTCCTAAAGAACACCCATGTCTTATCCATCATTTCACATCGGGGGGCTAATTTAACCGATGTCTGATCAAACATTTCACATCGGACAACTTATCTAACCGATGTCTGATCTAGCATTTCACATCGGTTTGTTCGAAAGAATTTTAATAAATTGATTTTAGAGCTTGTAGGTTTCATATTTTAATGGATAAATACCTCACAATATACTCATATTCACCTAAAAATACTGTAATATAAGCTGAAATTTGGTGCAAAGACATCACATTTAATCTTAAAACCGATGTATAGCACTGTAATAGACATCGGCTGTTAACCGATGTCAAAGGCTGATGACATTTAACATCACACGCGAAAACATCGGTTCAGATTTTTTTTAATATCGGTTCTGAACCGATGTCTGATCCCATATTTCTAGTAGTGAATTATCGTATTTTGAAATTTAAAAGTGCATCAATGAACATTGGGACGGTCTTTCTAAATAGATATTTGAAGAAATATCGATTTACGTGAACCTGAGGGTTGCTCTAGATAAAGCGAGAGTAGAAAATCTGTATTTTCGGTGATCATGTTGAGTGAAACAACATTGACACGAAATAATGGCATATTAAATTTGATATTGCTATGATAAGCAATGGCTTCAAATAAATGACATGGTTGCCATTTTGAGGACGCTCAAAATTGGTTGTTATGTGAATAAGGATTGTCAGTTTAAGGACGCTTAAACTCGGTAATGATGCATACTGAAATTGCTGGTTTTTGGGAAGCTAAAAGCTGGTAATATCAATAACAAGTGAAGCTTTAAGTAATAACTAGTAAAGTTATTTCATAAATGTGAAATATGTCAATATGAGATGTCAAACTGATTCAAAATCAGAGAATTGACAAGTGTGCATGTGTTATTTACACATGATATGTAAGTCATAATTGATTGCATGTGAGTGATCTGATCATTACGAGAAGTAATGACAAGAGGATCATCTCTGAAAATCTTGATGAGATTGAAAAGTTTTGATTTGAAGATTACAATCTTCGTGACTTTAAAAGTCTTAGATGATACATGTCACATGTTGGTGATGTGAATTTTGAAGAGGTCAACCAAGCTAAAGTTGCCATAGCTAGAATGGATTTATATTTATCCAAGCATAGATGAACAAGGATCTCTCAAGAAGGATTGCAAGTATGTTGTACTTTTTAAAATTCTACAAAATTAGACATAGGCTACACAGTTGGTAAACTGGGTAGATGCACGAGTACAATGGAAATTGGTCACTTGGAAGTGATTGCAATGAGATTTAAGGTGTATGATATGTGCTCGTGAGCTTGGACTGCAATACGAAAGATATCTAATTGTACTATGTGAATATAGTATGTAAATTAGATATTTGACTTTAAGAACTTAAAAGTCATTCCAGAATACATTTCACACTTAGCAGCCGTGTCATGGAAATCCTAAACTTAGCTCGATTCATGATGGAATACGAGTCTGGTGTATAAAATAAATGCAGTTAAAAGGCTGAGTAGCCACTTTGTAAGGATATTCCTAAATGACAAGGAAAATGTGTCTTCAATATGCATATATCGTGTAATCAATATGCAAATTGGGAGATCACATTATTGTGTATGAAATGGTATGTCTCACATCTATGATGAGGACATAATACCATTAAACAACTATTCTCAATGAGAATTATCATGATTGACTATGTAAAGTCAAATGATAATGTTTGGATCCACTAACCAGATGGCTAAACTGAGCGAATCTGTTTAAGACAAGGGATCTAGTTAGACCGAGAGATAGTTGTCAAATCATCGAGAGGAATGAGCCTTGCCTATTACTTAACGGCGTGATGGTGGACACCCAACCTTGCTGACTGGAGATCCCAAGAACTTGGTTCAATGGGACAACTAAATCATGATGACCAAATCACTGTGGGGTAACCCCTGGCCTATTTCTATGATGATGAAACAGTGAGACCCGTAAGGTACGAGGTTAAGCTTTATGCTTTTAATGATCTTTGACGAATATAAGGATTTCAAGTTTGAATACATAATATTCGGTTGAGTAAACGCGGGTTACTCTATAAGATAAAGATCACCTATGTAAGAGAGAAGTATGGCCTCTTCAAAGGAGAATTGCGAGGCACAATTCTTTAGAAACTCTTGCAGAACCAGGACAATGTTCCAGGGCCAAAATGGACATAATCATGAGAACTGAATGAGTCAGGAAAGATATAGTGATGAGTATGTCATCGTTTACACAAACGGTCGAACAGTTCAAGGACATCGCGTCATACTGTCTACCAGTAAAGTCGATATACTTAGTCGAGCAAAGGTTCAAGGAGCATTCTCTACCTATCGTATGCTATATCTGACCGTCGAAACTATCACCAAGTCAAGCTCCGCGTCTGTCTGTCTATGTGGTGCATGCTACTGGACCATCAATCTCATTTGTGGGGGATTGTTGGACAAACTTAGTATTTTAGACTAAGTTGTGAATCATTTTGAGACTCTATATGAGTGAGACACATTATGTGTTAGTGGTGTGTATTTATTGGAACGTATTCTCTTCTTCGAGGGGATTTCAACGCATATTTACACGCTCAAAATGAGTAAAAGGTGAAGGAGAACTGATGTTCCAAAGTTTTACCTTTTAATATGAAAAGTGGTTTTGTACCACATCGAGAGTAGTACAAACCTATTCCTTAGTTTTTCTTATAAATACCATGTACCACATCGAAAAGAAAATCAAGTCCTTTCAAGCCTCTCCTTATAAATAGAGTCTTAGGGCACCAGTTTTATTAAGTCGAGGAAATATGAGTCATCTCTTTCATTCTCGGTCTCTTTAGTCTTAAATTTTTCCAATATTCCGGTGATAGTTCTCGGGCTCAGTTCAAGTTCGCTGAGAGTATATTCGATCTATCGATTATACTAGTATCTCGTTTTATCCTGGGAAGTAGGTCGCTAAACACGAATGGTGCGGGGCGAAACTGCTTTAAGGAGACAGTTTTTTGGACTCGAGATTAAATCCAATCTCTGTTTGTTTTCTCAAACCCTTCTCCTAATTTAATTGTTAATTCTCATATGCTTATGTGATTTAAAAATTAGAAATGTTCTTGTGAAGTGGTTATATATTCAATATATTTATATAATAATGTCTTTATCGTACAAGATTGATAACAGGTATACGCGGTGCCAATCTTCTTGGTGCTAAAACACTCCCCAAATGGTGGCACGGATGGAACTCTAGTCACGTTCAATGCTTGTATAAATGCATGTCATACGGCTTTTTAGATTAAAGTTTCTAAAACAGTGTACTTATCCACGTTGCTGATCTTGGTTCCGCCATGACCCGTAGTGCTGTTGATTGACAACAATGTTGGATTAATATGCACAACCTTTTGGTTGATTTTTACAGATTTAACTTCGATGAAGTACTCCGAGGAAGCATCACCTTAGGAGTAAACTGCAGCAGTGCTTACTGGATTGGTAAGAAGTGGGGTGTATGTAAGCGGTGCAGTGGAAGAATCAAACTCTCCAAAAAATATGTTGCCCGTGGATGAAGTTGAACTCAAGCACACGCCAAACTTCATTTTTAAGCTAAATGCAGAAAGAATTGTGAAGGCACTGATACTTTTGTCCTTCCAAGGCCAGCCAATGCCAGTGACACCACTAAGAAAGTTTGTCTAACAGTAATGTAGCACTACAAACAAAGAGGAAATGTGGTATAGTGACAGGACCAGTTAGAGCAGGGTGGACGGAGAGCGCATCGGAGCTCACGAGTCCACTAGTGGCAATGGGAGCAATGGTGTTTTCAGGTAACAGGACGCATGTTTTATCGCTCGTGCAAGTAGTGGCCTTGACAAGTGAGCATGGAGCCGAGTTGCACCGGGCTGGAAGGTAGGAATGGATGAGGAGTTGTAGATTTTCTCGCAGTCAACCCAGAGGAACTGAGCACCAAGATCAATAGCTAGTTTAACAGGCACAAGAGGGGTTCTTTGTTTGATTTCGGTTATTTAGAGATGGCAAGAATGAGACTTTTAGGGCGAGTTGAAGTTTGGGCTACGGGTGAAGAGATAAAGAGGAGGCTACAAATGAGAATGACATTAATGAAAATAGTTGAAGAAGAAGCCATTTAATTTTTGTATATGCAAGAGGAGCAGAGGCAGTGTGACATGTGAAGGGTAGTGTGATTTATACTAGAGCTGTTCACGAACCGAGCCGAGTTTTGATCGAACCGAGCCGAGCTTTAATTTTTTTTCTGACGAGTCGAGCCGAGCTTTCTTAACGAACAAAAACCTGTGTTCGAGCTCGAGCTCGTTAACGAACGAGCCGAACACGAGCTTTTATCGAACAAAATCGAGTCGAGTCGAACCGAGCCGAACACGAGCCCAACACGA